>NC_055998.1:7607586-7907586 GCF_018446385.1 Zingiber officinale
AAGATTGCATCAGCGGATAACCTGGCAGATCCTTTCACTAAGGCCCTTCCGGCGAAAGCTTTCGATCGGCATGTGGAGGGAATGAGAATCAGATGTATGGTAGAAATATGACAGCTTAGTCATTAGTATAAGTGGGAGATTGTTGGAGTGTATACTGAAAGCCTAAGCTTTTGTAAACATTTATGTTGAATAAAGAATCACATTTGGTCAATTTATCTACATTTGTTTGTAGTTGTTCAATTAATTTATATTATAGATAACATAGTATGTGGTGTCACATGCAGAAGATGATGTTATCAGTACCTTATAAATTATAAACAGTAGCTCACGACCAAAATGGAAAGGAACAAACCATTAGAAGGTCGTAGTGTAATAAGGTATTAGTTTATCTTGACTATATAATTACACTAGTACACTCAGAGTGTATTGAGTAGGACCATTTGAGGTCGTTTCTTTTATACTGACTTTGTAAAGGAACAAAGACCTCAGTTATTATGGAAGTGTGTGCTCTTAATCCTAATATAATAACAAGCACATATATTTGATATTTATTTCTTTAATTTATCAATGGGTGAGATTTAGTTCGATGAATCAATAAGCCCGATAAGTTGGGAAATAATATCACTTACAGTGTGTATTGTTGATTATAGAAGGAAACTGTGTCCTATAGATACTAGGTTGATAATATCCCCAAGAGGAGCTCATAAGGATTGTCATGATAAACCCTGCAGGTGGACTTAGTCCGACATGATGATAAGGTTGAGTGGTACTACTCTTGGACTAAGATATTAATTAAATGAGTTGTCAGTAACTCACTTAATTAGTGGACATTCGATATCTTAAACACAGGGAGACTAACACACTCATAATAAGAAGGAGCCCAAAAAATGTAAATTGAGATTGGTGCGGTAGTTCAATAATAGTTCTCTAGTGGAATGAATTATTATTGATAAAATTAAGTTGTGTTCGGGGCGAACACGGGATGCTTAATTTTATCGGGAGACCAAAACCAATTCCTCCTCTCGGTCCCTATCGTAGCCTCTTATTTATAGAGTACTATACCCACCTTCTATACCCACCTAAAAGGGGCCGGCCAAGCTAGCTTGGGAATCAAGCTAGGGTCGGCCTAAGCTTGGTTTATGGGTGGCCGGCCCTAGCTTGAACCCAAGCTAGAGGGGGTCGGCCATAATGAAATTAAAAAGAATTTAAATTTAAATTTTTTATTATGTGGAAGATATAATTTATTAAAGATAATTAAAATTAAAATATCTCTCTTAAAAGGATCTACAAAAGATTTAAAAAAGAGATTAGATCTCTTTCCGTATTTGTAGATTGGAAAGATATTTTATTTTCTCTTTGAAAATTATTCACATGTTAAAAATTAAAATTATAGAAATTTCTTTTTATCAACCATGAAGGGATTTTTGAAGAGAAATTTTATTTTTAAAATTTCCGGAAACAAATTAGGAAGTTTTAATTTGTTGATTGAAACTTGTCTAATTTGTCTCTCTATGATGTGGCCGACCATTATAAGTTTAATTGGGAAATTTTATTTTATTTTTCTCAATTAATTCATGTCAAGGAAAATTAAGGAAACTTTATTGTAATTAAATTTC
Source organism: Zingiber officinale (assembly GCF_018446385.1). Classification (NCBI taxonomy): domain Eukaryota; kingdom Viridiplantae; phylum Streptophyta; class Magnoliopsida; order Zingiberales; family Zingiberaceae; genus Zingiber; species Zingiber officinale. Next base: position 7,609,203 of record NC_055998.1, read on the forward strand.
CTAATTTGCCAAAGCCAAGGAATATAAAAGAAGGGGTGGGGGTGCCTTCATGGGTTAACACCTCTATTATTTTTCTCCCTCTCTTATTCTTTGGTGTGGCCGGCCATCTTCTTCCTCTCTTCCTCTTTGTGGTGGCCGAAACCTCTTTCTTGGCTTGGTGCTTTTGTGGTGGTCGGATACTACTTGGAGAAGAAGAAGAAGAAGGAGAGAAAGCTTGCATCCCTTGGAGCTTGGTTGGTGGTTTTCTTCATCCTTGGTAAAGCTCTTGTTTTGGCCGAACCTAGCTAGGAGGAGAAGAAGGTGTATTGGTGGTTTCTCATCTCGGAAGCTCGTTGCTCACACAACGTCCGAGGTTAGAAGAGGATTACGGTAGAAGATCAAGAGGTCTTTCTAGAAGGTATAACTAGTAATTTTCCTTTCCACATCATACTAGTTATTTTTGGAAATAATACCAAATACAAGAGGCTTACGATTATAGTATTTCGAATTTATTTTCGATGTAGTGTTCTTATGTTTATTTATTTTCCTTGTGATTTGATTGTTCTTTTCGGTTAACCTAAAGTTATTTTAGAAAATTAAATATTAGCTTTCTATAAAAGGTTTTGTCTAGTCGGTGGTGGTTGCTCCCATATCCAAGAAGGCCATGTGCCTCGCCACGTCAGTACTGGGAACCAATTATGGAAATTAATATTTAATGGAATTAATAACTTAAGGTGATTTGGGTCGAACGTGTTAAGTTCCGCAGGAGATCCAAGTCAAAACCAAAAGGAACAAATAAATTAAGTTTTGGATCAAACGTGTTAAGTTCCGCAGGCGATCCAAAATTTAATTTAAAAGAACACATGGTAGCTAGGAAAAGGTTCAGACCTTTGTACAAAATTTTTGTATAGTGGAACCTCTAGGTTTTCCGAGTAGCAACCAACACAAACACAGCATGACCTAACCAACTTGGTTGATCACATCAAAACTACCACGGGGTCCAACAATCTCCCCCTTTTTGATGTGCATCAACCCAAGTTCAAGTTAGGGTTAAAATAGACATAAATAGTAATTTTAAAGAAAATTACTAAACTAACATATTAAACATAAATTTGCAATAATTAAAATTGCAACACATTTTCAAAATCAAAACTTAAAATTTTAATTTTTAATTTTCCTAACTCCCCCTAAACTTGTACTTTTCTCTCCCCCCTTTGATCACAGCAAAAATGGGGTCCTAATTAGAGGGAATTTTTTAAAAAAAATCTAAGTAAATGAATTTTCAAAAAGAACTTTCCAGAAAAAAATATTTCTACCCAAAATGAATTTATAAAAAAAATTTCAAAAATATTTGATTAAACTTTCAAAGCATTATTTAATTCTAATTTTTAAATGTTTTTTCAGAAAGTTAATTAAACCTTTCATTTCAATATTTCAGCTTACAGGTCGTGGCAAGACACTAGGCCTTCTTGGTTATTGGAGCAACAACCACTTCCTTGACAAAGCTTTATAAAGAAATTTACTATTTAATTTTCTTCTCTGAAAGCGCTAAGTCTAATATTTCAACTAAGATCAAATATTATGATTTTTAAATTTCCATTTTAACTTCTCATAAGTTCTTAATTCACAGTTTTTTAGAATTATGGCAAAAAATATTGAGCATGCAAAAAATTATATATTTTCTATTGTTAGTTTGTTAAAATCTTTTAATTGACAAATTGTATCTTTTAACTCAATATTCTTTAATAGTTTTTCAGATTTTAATTTAAAATATTCTTTCGACGAAATACTTTGTAATTCACGAAAATCTTTCGGCAATATTTCAATTGAAACAATTAATTTGCCAAGAGGTGGAGACCATACCTGACTTACCTTGTCGGCGGTTGATTCTCCCCCTGTTAAGTTGTTTTCGTCTTCTGATGTTTCTCCCCCTTCATCGATGCTCATTTGTGATGAGCATTCTGGGTCTTCAAGATGGAGTTTGGTTACTGGTTCTGTCTCGGTACTTACCTCAATTTCGGACTCTTCTGACGTCGGATCAGTGTCCATCGAGGAGTCGGATTCAACTTCAATTTGTTCTTCGTGGAGTTTTAAGAACTTTTCCCAAAGTTCTTTTGCGCTATTGTACTCTCCGACTTTGTCGAGATCTTCATTTGGTATTGTGGTTAGAAGATGAAATTCAACCCGTGCATTTGCCATAAACTCGTCACGTTGCTTCTCGTTCCAGAGGTATTTCTCGAGCTCTTCTCCATTTGCTTTCTTTGGTGCTTTATAACCAGATTTCATTATTAAATAAATAGAAAAATCAAAGTTAAGGTATACCTCCATCTTTTGCTTCCATGAAGCAAACTCCCCTTCGAATGCAGGTGGATAGTCACTGTCTCCGCCCATCGTTTTGATCGTTGTGCGTCAGTCGACGGTTAGTCCTTCTGAGGCGATCAGGCTCTGATACCAATTGTAGGAGCAGCGGAGGCCGACAATAGGGGGGTGAATTGCTACAAACAAAAATAAATATACCCTCCTCAATGTTTTTAACAAAATAACTAGCAACTATAATAAAATTAAAAGCAGAAAGAAATCAGAGAAGACCCGGAATTGACTTGGTTACAACCGAGACGGTTGTTAATCAAAGGCGATGAAAAGCGCAATTAAAATCTCCTTCTCTGAAGGCGGAGAAGCCTTTTACACACTTATAGGAAATCGAATACAGAATTCAATTATAATTTCCTAGGTCCAAGGGCCTTTATATAGCTCCTGGAAGTTCTATCCCGAGGGTCCAAGGCGCCTCCAACAAGGTTTAAGGCGCCTCTAACCAAAGTCAACGGATAAGGTTCTATCCGCAGCTCAATGGTTGTTTTGACTGGGTTGAAGGCGCCTCTAACCTGGCTGAAGGCGACTTCAAGCTGGAGGCGCCTTCAACCTAGTTGAAGGCGCCTTCAAGCTGGCAGCTCATCCTCTTGGCTTCATTTCCAGCTTGCTTTGACTTCCAACGCTCCGATCTTTTGGGTGATTGCGGCCAACCGGAATAGGGCTCACCCGAACCCAATTCCCGGCCTTCTCCTCGAGCAGCCTTCCGTCCCGGCTTAACATCCCTCGAACGCCGCACATGCTCTTCACTCCCACCGGAGTACTCTTCCGCAGCTCTCTCGTACTTCGGACGCACCGAGTCCGTCGGCTCCCTTCCCGTGTCGTCCTTCTCGCTAGCTGCGTCTTCCGCTCGACTTCCTGTGCTCCTAAGCTCCTGCACACTCAGACACAGGGATCAAACACAGCAGGACCTAACCAACTTGGTTGATCACATCAAAACTACCACGGGGTCCAACAAAAATCTCTCATTCTTTTAAATTAACCCACTTCCAACTCTTGACACATGTCAGAACTCCTCACTTTCTTTAAATTACTCATCCTCCAATACTTGACATATGTCAAAACACCACTCTCCCTTTAAATTACCCCCTCCAACCCTTGACACATGCCAGAACATCCTCTCCCCTTAAATTACCCACCCTTCAACTCTTAATACATGTCAGAACCTCCTCTCCCCTTAAATTACTCACCCTTCAACTCTTGACACATGTCAAAACCTCTCCCTTTAAATCCTCCTCTCACACTTCATTTTTAGTCACTCTTCAGTCACACCTCCCTCCATTGTTATCTCCCTTTCAGCCTCTCATTCTCTCTTCCTGAAACATAGTTATCTTCTTAGTCATTACTTTTTGTAATTCATAGAAGGAAATTATGGATGATTCTTTGGATTTATTTTCAGATAGTTGGTCAATTGAGAATGATGTTCCTAGTGGAGAGAGTATCTCCAACAATAGTCGCGATTATACAGTCGAATTTACTACAAATCAGGTTAGTTATTATCATTATTTTATGCATCTTCGTTATTTATTTTATAAGTAGAGAAATTATATTAAGATTGGATAACGTCATACTTATACATCTTTGTTATATTTTTTATATAGATATTTAAAAGTAGATAAGATATAATAAATTGGGTAAAGACAGTTGGTCTGAAAAATGATATTGTAGTGGTTATTAAAAATTCTGTTAATTTAAAAGGTGGCAAGCTACCAAAGTGTCATCTTATGTGTGAAAGAGGTGGAAAGTACAAACCGCCACGATATCTAGTTGATGGGCAATCCTTAAAAAGAAATATGGGGATTAAAAAATGTGAATGCTCATTTGAGTTGCGAGGTATACCAATACCTCCAGATGGCGTGATGTGGGGTTTAAGGGTTGTCTGTGATTTTCATAATCATCAATTAGTAGAATATATTGATGGTCATGAGTATCTGAGTAGGTTAAAACCAATAGAGAAAGAATTTGTGCTTGACATGGCCAATAACACCACACCTCGTGAAATTCTTAATATTTTGAAGGAAAGAGACCCGTCAAACACTACTGGGATCAAAAGCATTTACAATATCATTTTCACAAATAAATCTGCTAAACAGGACGACTTAAATTCTATTCAGTATGTCTTGGACCAATTAATCAAAAAAGAATACCTCTATAATTATCGTACAAATCCAAACACCAACGAAATCACAGAGATTCTTTGGATTCATCCAAAAAGTCATCTGTGTTGATTATTGATGCCACATACAAGACCAATGTGTATCGGATACCACTATTGGAGGTTGTGGGTATCACATCCACAATGCGAACTTATACACTTATATTCGTATATCTTAGTAATGAGAGGACAGAGCAACTGACATGGACATTAGGTATTTTAAAGAAGTGAATGATTGAAAAGAAGGCATCGTTGTCATTAGTTTTTGTTTCAGACCGAAAGTTGACGCTTATTAATGTCATTAAAACATGTTTTCCCAATGCACGTCACATCCTTCGTATTTGGCACATAAACTAGTGTGTAATGAAGAAATACACCCCTATGCTTGGTCTGGATGTTAGAGTGTATACTAAAAGCCTAGCTTTTGGTATAAACATTTATCTAGAAATAAGAATCACATTGGTCAAATGTCTACATTTGTGATAAATGTAGTTGTTCAATTAATTTATATTGTAGATAACATGGTGTGTGGTGTCACACACAGAGGATCATGTTATCAGTACCTTATAAATTATAAGGAGTAGCTCACGACCAAGATGGAAAGAAACAAACCATTTGAAGGTCGTAGTGTAATTAGGTATTAGTTTATCATAACTATATAATTACACTAGTACACTTAGAGTGTATTGAGTAGGGCCATTAGAGGTCGTTTCTTTTATACTGACTTTATAAAGAAACAAAGACCTCAGTTATTATGGAAGTGTGTGCTCTTAATCCTAATATAATAACAAGCACATATATTTGATATTTATTTCTTTAATTTGTCAATGGGTGAGATTTAGTTCGATGAATCAATAAGCCCGATAAGTTGGGAAATGATATCACTTATAGTGTGTGTTGTTGATTATAGAAGGAAACTGTGTCCTAGAGATACTAGGTTGAGAATGTCCCCAAGAGGAGCTCAAAAGGATTGTCATGTTAAACCCTGTAGGTGGACTTAGTCCGACATGACGATGAAGTTGAGTGGTACTACTCTTGGAGCTAGATATTAATTAAGTGAGTTGTCAGTAACTTACTTAATTAGTGGACATTTGTTATCTTAAACACAGGGAGACTAACACACTCATAATAAGAAGGAGCCCAAAAATATAATTTGGGATTGGTGCGGTAGTTCAATAATAGTTCTCTAGTGGAATGAATTATTATTGATAAAATTAAGTTGTGTGTTCGGGGCGAACACGGGATGCTTAATTTTATCGGGAGACCAAAACCAATTCCTCCTCTCGGTCCCTATCGTAGCCTCTTATTTATAGAGTTCTATACCCACCTATACCCACCTTCTATACCCACCAATAGGGGGCCGGCCAAGCTAGCTTGGGAACCAAGCTAGGGCCGACCTAGGTATAAAATTGGGTGGTCGGCCATAGCTTGAACCCAAGCTAGTGGGGGCCGGCCAAATTAAATTAAAAAGGAATTTTAATTTTAATTTTTATTATGTGGAAGAAATAATTTATTAAAGAGAATTTAAATTAAAATATCTCTCTTATAAAAGATCTACAAAAGATTAAAGAAAGAGATTAGATCTCTTTCCTTATTTGTAGATTGGTGAGATATTTTATTTTCTCTCTAAAAATTATTCACATGTTGTAAAATTAAAATTATAGAAATTTCCTTTTATCAACCATGAAGAGATTTTTGAAGAGAAATTTTAATTTTAAAATTTCTGGAGATAAATTAGGAAGTTTTAATTTGTTGATTGAAATTCTCCTAATTGTTCTCTATTGTTTGTGGCCGGCCAATACATGGATAAAAAGGAAGTTTTATTTAATACTTCAAATTAATTTATGTCAAGAAAAATTAAGAAAATTTTATTGTAATTAAATTTCCTAATTTGCCTAGGCCAAGGAATATAAAAGAAGGGGTGAGGGTGCCTTCAAGAGACACAACATCTATTATTTTCTCTCCCTCTTTTGTTCCTTGGTGTGGCCGGCCATCCTCTCCCTCTCTTCCTCTTGTGGTGGCCGAACCTCTCTCTCCCCCTTGGAGCTCTTGTGGTGGCCGGATACTACTTGGAGAAGAAGAAGAAGAAGAAGAAGGAGAGAAAGCTAGCATCTCTTGGAGCTTGGTTAGTATTTTGGTTTTTCTCCTTGGTGAAGTTTTCCTTTGTGGCCGAACCTTGCTTGGAGGAGAAGAAGGTGGTTGGTGGTTTCTCATCTCGGTAGATCGTTGCCCACGCAACGTCCGAGGTTAGAAGAGGAATACGGTAGAAGATCAAGAGGTTTTTCTACAAGGTATAACTAGTAATTTTTATTTCCGCATCATGCTAGTTATTTATGGAAATAATACTAAATACAAGAGGCTTACGTTCTAGAATTTCGAATATGTTTTTTCGATGCTGTGTTCTTTAGGTTTTTCTTTTCCTTGTGATTTGATTGTTCTCTTTGGTTAACCTAAAGTTATTTTAGAAAATTAAATATTAGCTTTCTATAAAAGGTTTTGTCTAGTCGGTGGTGGTTGCTCCCATATCCAAGAAGGCCATGTGCCTCGCCACGTCAGTACTGGGAACCAATTATGGAAATTAATATTTAATGGAATTAATAACTTATGGAGACTTGGGTCGAATGTGTAAAGTTCCGCAGGAGATCCAAGTCAAAACCTAAAAGAACAAATAGATTAAGCTTTGGATCAAACGTGTTAAGTTCCGCAAGCGATCCAAAATTTAATTTAAAAGAACACATGGTAGCTAGGAAAAGGTTCAGACCTTTGTACAAAATTTTTGTACAGTGGAACCTATAGGTTTTCCGAGTAGCAACCAACAATTGGTATCAGAGCTAGGGTTTTGCCTCTGTGTATTTGGTATTAGTTTAATTATGCACATGTCATACATAATTTAGGCAGGATAATAGTAGGATGTGCTAACTTTGTGGATGCAAGATCCAACTATTATGGCTTATAGTTTTATGTGTGTGATTGGACCCTTGGACATGTCAAGGGCATGTATATGTGTGTGCATGATTGTATTATAAAATACAGCAGGAGTTGTATTTAGTTTTATTAGGATTTTATTTTTGATCTAGATACATGTACATTCCTTTTATGGAATATAGGATCAAAATTGTAAAATTCTATTTATGTCGCGGATCGAATCTTGCAAAGCGTGGAACCTTCTAAGGACCAGATGCGCAGCGGAACAAGGAGCAAGATGGATGCGACAGCTAGACCCAGTGGCGGTGGCCAAATATGGCAGCAGCTTGGGATGACAACACACGGAGGACAACTAGAGATAAAAGCCATAATAGTTGAAAATTAGATTTTCTATTTATTGCTTTTATATTGTGTTAATGTGTGCATGTTAGTTTACAAGTTTAGTAGGCTAGCATAGTTAAAATTCCTCATTAATAAATAACTAAGTGGGAGAGGGATTTTTAAGTAAATCCCATGGTCTCCATTACTGGTTTGTAAGTGATGCAAACAAGCTTGCGCGTTGGCTCTGAGTGCCTTCCTCCATAACGGATGAGCTAGTTTGCAGATCACTAGAACAGACTTCTATTTTTGGATGACTATAGGAAGTTAATTAAGAGCGTGTGATCTTCCCCAACGGAAGGGGCATAATCTTATTAATGGACTTAGTGTCAAGTAATGGTATACACTTAGACACATCTAATAGTATCCTCCCCATCGGAGTCACTGTTATTATTTGTGTGACCAAATGAAACCAACTATTAATTTGTCATAAAACTAAGTTGACAAGATAATAAAATTAAAGGGTTAAAACCCCTCTTACAAATGATTGATTTTGTATACGCCCACACTAACGTGGCATACAAAATTAACGGTGTTTGAGATAATTTTATTTGTCATAAAGTTACGTTGACAAGATAGTTAATGGGTAAAACCCTCCTCTTACAAATGTTGATTTTGTATACATTCACACTAACGTGGCATGCAAAATTCACAGTGTTTTGAGGTGTTGGTAAATTTAAATAGTATTGTTAGAGGAATCAATATTATTTTAAATTTAGAAGTCTTGACCAAATATTTGATTAAAGATAGACCAACTATTAATTTTATTCATCATAAAGTAAGGTTGACGAGATAATAAAATTAAATGATAAAATTTCCTCTTTGAATTTGTATACGTCCACACTAACGTGACATACAAAATTCATGGGAATTTTTAAGGAGTTGGTCTTAACCAAATATTTTTGTGATTCTTAGGATGATGGTCAATCCCTAGCTGATATACTTTAGGATAGACTTAGTGGTCCCAATTATAATTGATTGGAAATAGGATTTGGACATTAAGGTAGACTGTCCTCTTAGAACTAAGAACAATATAGGTGTATTTTATTCATTAGTTGAAACATGTTTAGTGGTGTTATCTACCAGAACCTGGAGTGTAGATACAGATGCCATTAATCATGTCCGCAATTCATTGCAGGGTTCCAGGAAACCCGACAACTAAATGAAAATAAAAACACCGTCCACATGGGCATTGCTGTAAAAGTGGCAGCTGTTGCAGTGGGAGATGTTTATCTTTTGATAAAAAATAAAACATGGATTTTTGAGTAATTGTCTTTACGCACCAAGTTTAGAAAGAACTAGTTTTTCAGTTTCTAAACTATTCAAAGAACATGATATTCTGCCTCTTTTAATAACAAAGTTGTTATTAAGAAAAAGAGGGAAGTTATCTGTTCTGGTACGTTGGTTGGCAATTTATAAATCCAATAACTCTCACGATGCAACAAATGGAAATTAGTAACACATCTTCTAACTTTAAGAGAAAGTAACCTTCGGAAATGAACCAATTATATCTTTGGCATCTAAGGCTAGGTTATATTAACTTGAGTATGATTCATTGGTAGCTGATGAACTTTTGGGTTCATTAGTAGTGGAAATCTTTCCAACCTGCGAGTCTTACTTAGAAGGAAAAATAACTAAGAAGCTTTCAAGTCTAAGGGGTATGGAGTCAAAGATATGTTGAAATTGGTTCATTCTGATTTGTGTGATCCTATGACTATCCAAGCAAGAGGTTGTTTCAAATATTTCGTCTATTTTATAGACAACTATTTGATATACGGATACATTTACTTGATGTGCCACAAGTCTAAGTGCTTTGATTAGTTCAAAGAGTATGAGGCTGATGTGGAGAAATGTCAAGGTAAAAGTATCAAGACACTACGGTGAGATCGTAGTGGCAAGTACCTCTTGGGAGAATTTAGGAGTCACTTATCAGAAGTAGGGATTCAATCCCAACAAACTACACCTAGGTATATCCCAATAGAATGGTGTAGAAAAAGGAAGGTATAGGACTCTTATGGAAATAAGTAGATTGATGATTAGTTATTTAGAAAATTACCAAATTCATTTTAAGGATATACTCTGGAAACGGAAGTGAACATAGTACCTTCCAAAGTCAGAACTCTCTACTCATATAGAATTGCTGAATAGGTGTAAGCCTATTTTGAAGCATATTCGGATTCGGGTAGTCCAGCACATATGCTGAAGAGAGACAATTATTCACTTGTTTGTGGGTTATCCTAGAGAAATGAAAGTAGGTTTATAGTCTTAAAAATCAGAAGGTTATTGTTAGCATCAATGACCGATTTTTAGAAAAGGACTATGTAATAAACCTCATGCCCATAAGAAAATTTGTTCTTAAGGAAATAATAAAAGACATGTCTAATCTAGTACCAACTGTACAAGATGAGATACCACAAGGAAACTGCAACACGTATCACAAATGATACACAATTGCAGAAAGTGCCTCATCGTAGTGGGAGGGTTGTTAGGCAACCTAAAAAGATTTATGTTTTGGGAGAGTTTTTTGGACTCGATCCCTGGAGGACATGAACCTGATCTCCGGACATATGACGAAGCACTCCAAGATAAAGATGCAATATCTTGGCAAAGAGTAATGAATAACAGAATTAGAATATATGTATTCTAATAAAATCTGGAAGCTTATAGAACCACCAAATGGTATAAAAGCCTTTGGGTGTAAAAAGATCTATATTAGGAAAAGAGGGATAGACAGGAAGGTAGAAACTTTCAAAGCAAGGCTAGATGAAAAAGGAAACTTTTTCACTGGTAGCCATGCTTAAGTCTATCCAGATTCTTTTATCTATTTGGCAAGTGGATGTCAAGATAGCATTCCTTAATGGAAGTCTTGAAGAAAACATCCATATAAAGCAACCAGAAGGGTTCATTGCAAAGGGCTAAGAGCATCTTGTGTGAAAGCTCAATCAGTCTATGGACTGAGGCAAAGCTTCAAGGTCTTGGAACATCCGGTTTATCAAAATAATCCAGATCTATGGATTTAGTAACCGGATAAGTCTTGTGTATACAAAAGATATGATGGAAACGTGGTGGTATTTCTTGTACTATACTTAGATAACATTTTTGGTAGTTGGAAACAATATCAAAATGCTGTCAGAAGTAAGGGTATGGTTGTCCAAACAATTCGATATAAAGGACTTGGGAGAATGTATATATTCTTGAGATCAAAGTAGTAAGGGATCGCAAGAAAAGAATATTTTACTTATCCCAAGCTTCATACATCGGAAAAATCCTTGCTCGTTTTAAGCATACAAAACTCTAAGAAAGGTTTCTTACCTTTTCAGGATGGAGTAACCTTATCTAAAGATATGTTTCTGTAGACATCAAAGGAGATAAAGGAAATAAAGGCAGTTCTTTATGCTACGGCTGTTGGAAGCCTAATGTATGCTATGCACGAGATCAGAAATCTGTTTTGCCAAGGGCATAGTTAGCAGATATCAAAGTAACCCTGGACAAGGACAGTGGACTGCAGTAAAGCATATATTGTAGTACCTTAGAGGCACTAGAGATTATATGCTAGCTTACAAGGCAGTTAATTTAGTCCTTGTGGGTTGCATGGATTTTGACTTCTAATCGGATAGGGACAATAATAAGTTAACCTCGGGGTTTTGTGTTTACTTTAGGAGGTAAAGTCATAACTATGGAAGAGTGATAAGCATAGGTGTTTTTCTGGACTCCACCATAGAAGCTTAGTATATGGCAAGCCTCTGAGGTAGCCATAAAAGCTGAATGACTCAATAACCTCAAGATAGACTTAGATATGATTTCTGGTTTATCCAAAAATTATTACAATTTATTGTAATAATGTTGGTGCAGTAGCAAACTCGAAGAAACCATAAGTCTATAAGGCAAGTAAACACAATAGAGCGCAAGTACCACCCAATACGAGGAATCGTATAAACGAGGAGAAGTTGTTGCCGCCTAGATTGCATCAGGTGATGACCTATAGATCTTTTCACTAAGGTCCTTAAGGCAAGAGCTTTTGATGGGCATGTTGAAGGGATGGGAATCAGATGTATGACAGCAGATATGGCAGCTTAGTCTTTTAGTATAAGTGGGAGATTGTTAGAGTGTATACTAAAAGCCTAGCTTTTGGTATAAACATTTATCTAGAAATAAGAATCACATTAGTCAAATGTCTACATTTGTGATAAATGTAGTTGTTCAATTAATTTATATTGTAGATAACATGGTGTGTGGTGTCACACACAGAGGATCATATTATCAGTACCTTATAAATTATAAACAGTAGCTCACGACCAAGATGGAAAGGAACAAACCATTTGAAGGTCGTAGTGTAATTAGGTATTAGTTTATCTTAACTATATAATTACACTAGTACACTTAGAGTGTATTGAGTAGGACCATTAGAGGTCGTTTCTTTTATACTGACTTTATAAAGAAACAAAGACCTCAGTTATTATGGAAGTGTGTGCTCTTAATCCTAATATAATAACAAGCACATATATTTGATATTTATTTCTTTAATTTGTCAATGGGTGAGATTTAGTTCGATGAATCAATAAGCCCGATAAGTTGGGAAATGATATCACTTATAGTGTGTGTTGTTGATTATAGAAGGAAACTGTGTCCTAGAGATACTAGGTTGAGAATGTCCCCAAGAGGAGCTCAAAAGGATTGTCATGTTAAACCCTGCAGGTGGACTTAGTCCGACATGACGATGAAGTTGAGTGGTACTACTCTTGGAGCTAGATATTAATTAAATGAGTTGTCAGTAACTTACTTAATTAGTGGACATTTGTTATCTTAAACACAGGGAGACTAACACACTCATAATAAGAAGGAGCCCAAAAATATAATTTGGGATTGGTGCGGTAGTTCAATAATAGTTCTCTAGTGGAATGAATTATTATTGATAAAATTAAGTTGTGTGTTCGGGGCGAACACGGGATGCTTAATTTTATCGGGAGACCAAAACCAATTCCTCCTCTCGGTCCCTATCGTAGCCTCTTATTTATAGAGTTCTATACCCACCTATACCCACCTTCTATACCCACCAATAAGGGGCCGGCCAAGCTAGCTTGGGAACCAAGCTAGGGCCGACCTAGGTATAAAATTGGGTGGCCGGCCCTAGCTTGAACCCAAGCTAGTGGGGGCCGGCCAAATTAAATTAAAAAGGAATTTTAATTTTAATTTTTATTATGTGGAAGAAATAATTTATTAAAGAGAATTTAAATTAAAATATCTCTCTTATAAAAGATCTACAAAAGATTAAAGAAAGAGATTAGATCTCTTTCCTTATTTGTAGATTGGTGAGATATTTTATTTTCTCTCTAAAAATTATTCACATGTTGTAAAATTAAAATTATAGAAATTTCCTTTTATCAACCATGAAGAGATTTTTGAAGAGAAATTTTAATTTTAAAATTTCTGGAGATAAATTAGGAAGTTTTAATTTGTTGATTGAAATTCTCCTAATTGTTCTCTATTGTTTGTGGCCGGCCAATACATGGATAAAAAGGAAATTTTATTTAATACTTCAAATTAATTCATGTCAAGAAAAATTAAGGAAATTTTATTGTAATTAAATTTCCTAATTTGCCTAGGCCAAGGAATATAAAAGAAGGGGTGAGGGTGCCTTCAAGAGACACAACATCTATTATTTTCTCTCCCTCTTTTGTTCCTTGGTGTGGCCGGCCATCCTCTCCCTCTCTTCCTCTTGTGGTGGCCGAACCTCTCTCTCCCCCTTGGAGCTCTTGTGGTGGCCGGATACTACTTGGAGAAGAAGAAGAAGAAGAAGGAGAGAAAGCTAGCATCTCTTGGAGCTTGGTTAGTATTTTGGTTTTTCTCCTTGGTGAAGTTTTCCTTTGTGGCCGAACCTTGCTTGGAGGAGAAGAAGGTGGTTGGTGGTTTCTCATCTCGGTAGATCGTTGCCCACACAACGTCCGAGGTTAGAAGAGGAATACGGTAGAAGATCAAGAGGTTTTTCTACAATGTATAACTAGTAATTTTTATTTCCGCATCATGCTAGTTATTTATGGAAATAATACTAAATACAAGAGGTTTACGTTCTAGAATTTCGAATATGTTTTTTCGATGCTGTGTTCTTTAGGTTTTTCTTTTCCTTGTGATTTGATTGTTCTCTTTGGTTAACCTAAAGTTATTTTAGGAAATTAAATATTAGCTTTCTATAAAAGGTTTTGTCTAGTCGGTGGTGGTTGCTCCCATATCCAAGAAGGTCATGTGCCTCGCCACGTCAGTACTGGGAACCAATTATGGAAATTAATATTTAATGGAATTAATAACTTATGGAGACTTGGGTCGAACGTGTAAAGTTCCGCAAGAGATCCAAGTCAAAACCTAAAAGAACAAATAGATTAAGCTTTGGATCAAATGTGTTAAGTTCCGCAGGCGATCCAAAATTTAATTTAAAAGAACACATGGTAGCTAGGAAAAGGTTCAGACCTTTGTACAAAATTTTTGTACAGTGGAACCTATAGGTTTTCCGAGTAGCAACCAACACTGGAGTGGTAACATTTTTATGCATCATGACACTCACTCATTAATTCATCGACACAATGGTCTTACCAGCAGAAATGGGATGTCATGTGCGAGGAGTATCAACAATTCAAGGGTGTTCTAAATTACCTTTGGGATACATGGCTACATCCTTACAAAGAGAGGTTTGTTTCAGCATGGGTTGATACATGTATGCACCTCAAGAGCAATTCAAATCAAAGGTATTTATAGCTTTATTATTTAAATTTTGTTCATTATTATACTATTTCAATTATTTTCAGTATTAAAACACAATGTATTTTTTTATTACAGGGCAGAGTCTGCATATGCGAGACTGAAGTTATATTTAGGAGATATCATGTCATCTCTACAGGCATCTTTTAAAAAAATAGATAAGATGTTGAGAATTCAATTCGGGGATATTAAGAAGTCGTTCGAGAGATCTCTCAATATTCCAAGTCATCAACATTTACATGATGACATTTTCAGTCAAATAAGGTGTCGGATTTCATTAGAGGTAATGAAGTTGATTTCTGGTCATCCAAAATGCATTGAGCAAGCATCTCACTAGCTAGTCAATAGATGCAACTAGTCTATCAAATTTGTATATGGATTTCCATGGGAGCATGATCTTGCACATTACCGTTACTTTTCCATTCCAATTCCACTTCAGAGTATCAACGCTTATTGGAGGAGATTGTTGATGCACGTACATCAGTTTAATGACGAGGAAGCACAACCTAACAACACATCCCACGTTGTTGAGATATTAGATGTGATGGATCCACATATGCGAGATCATATAATAGATAAGTTTTTCGATATGATAGATTCATCTCAAAGTACAGTTCGAGCCTCTTCATACAACACAAAACATAGAAGTCGACCTACGGGTAGGATAAGCAAAGTGGACGTCGCATATCTTCTTTTGCAGATGCATCCACTTCAGGATCTAGGGTCTCTCAACCGACTGCAACATCTCGAGGGAGAGGAAGACATGGAAGGGGGTCGAAGGTTCGTAATACTCAAACAACTCATGATCACTCTCCAATTCCACCCATCCATGATACTTATATTGAGAAATTACCTGTGCCTCTGCAACGTTATATTTCTCACACTGTTGATATTCAATATGATTGTCATTGTGGATTCAGAGCAATAGCTGCACTAATTGGGTATGGTAAAGAAGGTTAGTTTCAAGTACGATTCGAGCTTATAGAAGAGATTCAACAAAATAAGGGTTTATATGATCAACTTTATCCAGATCAAAATTTGATAACCAATCTATTATTCTTATTGAATTGGTTCGAGCCGTGGGCACCAGAAATGTATTGGATAGACTCTATGCCTTTGGGAATTATCATCGCATCAAGATACAATCTTGTACTGCATACATTTGGTGAATATGTTGGGAGTTGTTTTACTCACTTGCCATTAAGAATTCTTTCAATTCTAAATCAAGAGCTTCTTACGGGAGATATTTTGCTAAGCAAGGATCTTCTGATTCAGTCCTAGACCTTTACTTATTCATTGATTGAGTGGGCTAGACTTCACCTATTAAACATGTGAGGTCTAACCTATTTAAATGAGGAGAGTCTCATCTGGTCCAAGAGATTCTCGGCAGAGGATCTTGCCTCTATTTTGCTCTAGCCCTTTTTAGCTTTTGCTCGAAGAGTTAGACACAAGAAAAAAATATTTTACACCGATTAAAAATTCATATAATTCATAGGGGCTAATTTAGTTGCTCCCTCAGAATGCCCGATCTTGTGTCAATAAGTGTGACTATTATGAAGGGCTAATTTGTATATCGAGAAGTTTTAGGAATTATTTATATAATGTGACAAACATATCCTACCCCATTTCCGGCTATCAGAGGAGCGGTTCTTTCCGTCCGCTGGTGCCCCTCCTCCTCCTCTCTAACTCCGGCCACCAACCCCTTTGGTATCCTTGGATACTCCGGCGGCTGTGGCGTGTTGCAGCTCCTCGCCGTCCAACAACGGAAGACTGCTTCCTAGACGCCCGCTGCGCGACGCCGCTACAGAGATCCCGGCGAAGCTGCCGACCAAGTCCCTCCCTTCTGCTCAAACCTGAGAGACAAGAGACACGGGGAATTACGGCGGCGACATACGCGTGAGTGTCGATCGAGAGGAATCTGGGCATGGTAGCGCGGGCGAGGCGGTTCTTCTTTACTGCGGCTTTGTACCAGTTCCTGAGCCTGTTGTATGGGACTTAGAATGTGCCAGCGTTTGCAGCTTGCTTGAGGTTCTGCAACCGACTCTCCTCTATCTCAGTAAATCAAACAAGTTAGAGAATATAATTCTGTTGATGAAGTTTCCAAGTAGTTTGTCATATTTCCCCAGTTAATAGCGTCATGATGAACATGAATGAGTTAAGTTCCCCATTATGGTTCTCCTATGGCGGTTCTGATTCTTCTGTAGCCATATCATCTTTCTTGCCCAATAGAGAGCAACCATACTCAATTCTTGCATCTCCAGAAAGAGAATTATTGGGCGAGTTACTTCTATGATTCCGTTGTCTCTTCCTACTGTTTCATCTGTTCAACCTTCTTCATCTTCCAATAAGCAAATACCTAAACATCTATTCAATCTAGAAGGAAGAATGAAAATGATAGAGCCTATAAATATCAGCAAAAATAATATTTTTATAGGTCTATATGTGAATACGAATAATATTTATTTTTCATTGATGGATGTGGCATTCTTATTTTCAAATCAACATGTAGCCATTTGAGTCTTATGTTTCCCTTTGATATGCCATTTGAATTTTGAAGCTTCAATTATTTCTTTAGGATATTCTTATTTCTAGTCCAAGAATGAGCTCATAACCTACTGATAGAAGTGGAACAATACTTTAAAGGCATGAATGTGCATTTTATAACGCTTAGTCTCAAATGATATGATTCCATCTGTATGCATGATCTATTTGCCATTTATATTATCATGCTGAAGTTATGGTGTTTTCATCAAGTAATGATTATGTTTGCTCACATGTTTCTGCATTTCTCTAGCTTCATTATTTATACAATATCCTAAAATACACATTTCATAGTGAATTGTTTAATATCATTTCTGCTAAGGTTGTGATATGAGAAATGACAACTTTTCTGATTTGTTCTTTTCAAGATAGAACTGACAATCTTTACTAGAAAAAAAAAAAACAGAATGGAATCATGAGAAATAAAGTGTTGATTTTATTTGCAGGTCTGAGTATTTTAGAAGAGTGAATTGCATAGTTTGTTACTATTACAGACTTGTTTATCGAGAACTAAAAAGTGCACCTTCGATGTATTCTGCTTAAACTGGTGCAGAGCTACTTCATTCATCAACTAAATTCCTTCCCAGCATAATGCCCTGCCTTTCTCCAATTCTGCCTTCTAATATCCATCTTCCTAGTTTCATAATTTCTATATCCAACAACATAAAATTTTCTGAACTTCCATTTAAACATTTCTTTAATCTGGATGTCCTGGAGTATCGAATGAAATTGCAAGTGTCAAAATGTTCACTCCAGTCTACATCAATTGGCCAAGATGGTGAATCTGATAACTGCTGCAAGAAAGAATCGAAGCTTATATGGACTAACATAGGATCTAATATAACAGAAGCACAGAAGAAGGCTATTTCCCAACTTCCTTTAAAGATGTCAAACCGCTGCAAGGCCCTTTTGAAGCGTATTATCTGTTTTTCTACAGAGACAGACAATTTATCCCTCCTCTTAGCTGTTTGGGTGAAAGCCATGAAACCTAGACGGGCTGATTGGTTGTCAGTTTTGAAACAGATCGAAAGGATGGAGCATCATCTACTTTTTGAGGTCAGTTCTTTACCTTCCTGTTACCAGCTATTTCACATATCATGTGTAATTTCTCCTCTCTTTTGTTCAATAATATTCGACTGAACTTGGCATATGCTGCTGATCATTTGGATGTTTCTTACCAATGTGATGGCTTATCAACCATTTTCCTTTCATGTGGTAATGACTGCTACCCTGTGTTCTAAGACAAGTTAAATCGATTAGAGTGGGAATGAAAGTGGTAGAGGAGACTAAATAAAACTATGGATAATATAATAAATTGATTTGAATTTATTAGTGACATAGGCATATAACCTTACAATTTGTATAGAATTCAATTGAGGGATAAAATTTATGTAGCCAACTTCAAAGGGTTGAGAGTTGTAACAAACACAACATTGATGATGAACAAGTCAAGTGCGTAAAGAAATATTCTTATTATTTTGTTATTCCTTTAAATTTAGTTTCAAAGATATTGTATAATCATAGTATTTGGTGTTCTCGTTATAGTAAGTTTCTGAATTAAAATATTCCCTTTCTTGGGTCTCTCCTCTCCTGCTTCTTATCTGGTTCTCCTCTCTATCTACTTTCTAACTTTTACTGCCTCAAGTTGCACTTAGGGCATGCATCCTTCATCTTAGAATTGTATGATAAGAACTTACCATCAAGTATCTCTTAATCTGACATATGCCTCAAGTTAGGTAATGGAATATGCACTGCTGGAAAATTCTTTTGAAGCCAATGTACGTGATTATACCAAATTGATCGGCCTGTATGCAAAGCAGAATCTCTTAGAAAATGCTGAAAGATCATTTTGTGCCATGAAGCAAAGAGGGTTCCCTTATGATCAGGTCACACTTACAGTCCTTATTCACATGTACAGCAAGGCTGGACATTTTGATCATGCCAAGGAAGCATTTGAAGAGATCGAACTACTTGGTGTACCTGTTGACAAACGAGCTTATGGCTCGATGATAATGGCTTATATCAGGGCTGAAATGCTTGAGAGTGCAGAAGCTTTATTGAAAGAACTGGAGGAACAAGAAATCTATCCACGAAAAGAAGTTTACAAGGCGCTACTTAGAGCTTATTCCAATAAAGGCAATGCTGGTGGGGCTCAAAAGGTTTTCGACTCAATACAGTTTGCTGGAATAGTTCCTGACAGTAGGCACTGTGCTCTACTCATAAGTGCCTACTGCATTGCTGGGCAGAGTGTAAAAGCGCGCACTGTATTGGAGAACATGAGACTTGCAGGCCTTGAACCCAATGACCGATGCATTGCCGTGATGCTGGGTGTTTATGAAAGGGAGAATGACTTGAATGCAGCACTCTCTTTTCTGATAGAACTGGAGCACGATGGCATTCTGGTTGCTGAAGAATCATCTCTAGTCTTGGCCAGGTGGTTTAGTAGGCTCGGAGTGGTGGGTGAGGTGCAGCAGATTTTGGTGGAGTTTGCTTCAAGAAGAGATGAATATTGCGCAACTCTTAATGCTTCAACAACAAAGAGTGGTAATGCTTCAAAAACCAAGAGAATGATGAAAAACAAGACTCCCATGTTACCAGTAAATGCTATTGTGTTATAGGTATCAGTCTTGATAGTCTCTTTGGAATACTCTGGTTGGAAGAATTTGATACAAGAGTTCAACTATGTTATAAAGGCATCCTATCGAAATAGCAAATGTATGCTCGATCGCGGAATCCTGTCGTGACCTTATCATGCACGTGCTAAAGCGCTTGGGTGCATCGCCAATGGGTTGCACAAGCACTCCTAATTTGGTGTGCTATGAATTTCTAACTGAAAGCCATTATCCTTGAAAATTCCTATTTGAAGTGACTTCTTAAGCTTTGTTTCAACTTATGTTAGATTCAAAACCTATTCTGAGTTTAGAAAAGAATTTCATGTATTAACAATTTCGCACAGGAGTAAATTGGCCTATGAAACATTTTTATTGTTTTTGCAAAAACAAAAACAAGGCCTTTCTGTTAGTTGAACTTAATTATATATTATCTATTACTTATTTTACTGCTTCGAGGCCCAATTCCGGATCGCCCTCACTTCCCTCTTTCGTTCTCCGCCTTTGTACGAGTACTTTCTCTCTCAGATTCAAGAAGAAAGCGAACATGAGAGAAAAATGTTGCAATGTCTGTTTCAAGTGAAATAAATTATTAATTCGGTATAAATTAAGCATTTAACCCAAATACTGAGAAACCATTCATCAGCATATGCAGATAAGCTTGGTGGAAATGGCTTTCATGTTTTTTATTAGCAATGAGAAGTACACAAGGAAACTCTAGATCAAGGTGCATTTTACAGGATAACTGTACACTCATAGCTTTAGACAGGGAAGATTTTACTAATCTAATGCTTTACATGGATCCCCCTCTTTCTTTTATCCTTCTCAACTTTCTTGGTTATTGATTAAATGACTAAAGGTGCTTTACATTGAACTTCCTTTGGACAGTACTACTCCAGTTTCAGGTTGTCACAAAGATGTCTGAGCTCAGGTCTCATCTCCATCCATGTCGAAAAGCTTGCTTCGGTGGGACAAGTGCAGTAAAGATAAGACCTGAAAGTGATCAGAAAAAAATATCGCCTGGAAGAAGAAAGAAACAAAGTGTCAAGACAACAATCATTCTAGAAGATGATAAATTCTTTGTTGGAAAAAATTGTAGAATATAGCCAGTGTAGAAACATATCAATTTCCTAATAACTCATGCTACACTTGTCTAAACAACAAAATATCAATGATTAATAGGGAAATTAAAAGTCAACCATCTGATCTACCAAATGGCATCCAGAGATTAAGTAACAAATATAGGGATCACATGTAAATAAAACTGAGATATATTTTTGATCCTCATGATAAAAGGTATCAGTACTGCTATACTGGTGCCAAAATGCCGAATCCATCATACTGCCTAGAAGTTTTCTTAGAATTTTTTCCAAGTCAATTAAAATCCTGAGCCAGTCCTTTTTCTAAAAGGTTTTTCTATTGTCTCTCTCTGGCCATACACATTGCTTTTTAGAAACTTTCATTTCACATCTTATTCTTGTCCAACTACAATTTCCAAGAGTCATGGTGTTATTTATTAACCTAATTCATTTAAAGGGAATAAACTTTTATGTTCTCTTTATTCATACAGATTTGCAATAAGTTTTTTCACCACCAGTTATTAAGGATAGGGCTCCAAATCTCCAGTTGAAAAACTAGTTAACCAATCATTGATCACGTAAAACTTTCTATACTAGGAATGGAGCAATTCACTTCAGTAGATGATTCCAAAAATAATCATCCCTAACATCAAGATGTATCTTGCTCTGATGACCTTGCTTTGTTAAGAATTGCTGACAGCATGAACTAATGAGTTCCTTGCGGGGCCAATGTCGTGATAAGTGAGTTAGAGACCACTGCTTCCAGCAATGAGGGAGAAACTATAACTGGCAACCTAACCTGACGGAATTGTGATTGTTGGGCGCCCTCTAGGCTCGAGTGGAGATACAAAAAAAAAATTCAAGGCTAACCATCCACAATAAAAAAATAAGAATATGGAACATAAGTTCAGCCTAAAAATTCCAAGAAGAGCTGCAATGATACAAGCTCTTCATTCCAAAAATCGAGCAGTTTGGTCACATGAAGGATCGTTGCAAATTCATTGTTCAGATCTGTTTCAGATTTCAAGCAGTTTGGGCATTTGAAAGGTCATTGCATATCAGTTTTTAATTTCACTGATAGTTGATAGTGCAGGCTTTCAGCAGTTTTTCATTTCACTGATAGTTGATGGTACAGGTTTGTTGCAAATTTTCGTTTCACTGATAGTTGATGGGGGCTCATTTAGATGAGAAAGCTAACCAATCATCTTGTCAAGTAATGATAGTTAATTCATCTTAAGCTTATAAAGCTCCTCTATCAATCGACAACTCATCATGTGGGACTAAATTGGGGGTGCTACAATCTCCCCCACTTAAATCTTGACAAACCTAAACCCTCAACTTATAGCCAAAATTCTCACTAATCATCTACATGTGGGGTCCATTGGCACATGCAATCCTTTCTAGTGCTTTAGCATGCATTGAATTAGATTATATCTAATATCAATTGTGATAACTCACTTAAATGAGAGAATTGACCTAAACCTATTAACTTGCAAACCCAACCAGCCCAATGTGCTTTAGATAAGTTAATAGTAGTTAATTCGTCCAAGCTTATAAAGTTCCTCACATGGAGGAGATAAAACTCTGAGTTGTCAAACAAACATTTAGGTTGGTAACCAAGACTGCTATCTTAATCATGGTGTATTTCATTGAAAGCAATTCCTACCATATTGTAGGTTTACTTATTTTGCTGCAGTAGGCCATTATTTAGGACTGTGAAAACGTTAATCTGTTGTCAAGGCAATGAGTTTAGGCCTAAATATCAGTTGAAGGAACCGTCAAGTAAAACCAAGAAGTAATTTTGGCTGGGAAAGTAATGACTAATTTGAAATGGATGCAACATTATACAAAATGAAAGCAATGAACAAGAAAGGCATTGCTTCGACAAGTTCTAGAGTTGTCCACAAATAGTGGTTGCAGTGTGACAGTACGATTTTAACATGCCATAGGACATTGTATTAATTTTGTTTCGATATTTTGTCATCAATATAAACTTTTAAGTCTATGTAACATCATCTCATTGTATTGTGATGCTAAATTGTGTTGATGCACAATGTCCATGTGTGTGCATGCAGAGGCGGAGGCAGAAATCTTGTCAAATCATCCAATTTGGAAAACGCATTCATCCTTGTGCCAAAGGAAGTTGGTTGGCTTTATGAAAAGGCAAGAGAATGCCACATGATTTTAAGTGAAATCGAAGTACAAGGAAGCATACCACATGTTGTCAATAATGGTTCAATTATCAATCAGCATCGACATAAACTAGTAACTAGAACTAGACTTCTTTTTAGTTATCTACTTTAGTATAATCGAGAAGATTTAGCGAACAAATTCTATCTTAATGTCAAATAAAAGGCTTCAGATAAGTAACAAAATCGCATTTAAATTCATATCTCAATTAACCAGTAACATTCAACCAATTAACAGCTGTGAAATGTCTAGTTAAAGTAATATATATTTTTAATTTTATATGGAAGTTTAATCTCATATATCCTGAGGCCATAGTCACTTCAGGAAAACAATGAGAACAGGTTTGATTCTGAAAATTCATGTGATATATCTCATCCACAGCTGTGAAATGTCTAGCTATATGGAAGTTTAATCTCATATATCCTGAGGTCATAGTCACTTCAGGAAAACAATGAGAACAGGCTTGATTCTGAAAATTCATGTGATATATCTCATCTACATAATTACCACATTTCACATTCCAATTCATGTCCTAGTCTAGGCAGAGTTGTCCAATTGATATGTGAAGGTATACTGACTAAACAGAAAATATTGACACCAAAAACAAGCAAGATTTTTTAGGGAAAAAAACTAACCTCAAAGCTTTAATCCCCATATCCATGAGGTAGGATCTATGCTCATCATCATCACTCGGACACTCATCAAGTTCTCTCTTATAATGCAATATGTCATCTCGCAGATGCCCAGCACCAGCACACCTAACACAAAGCCAAAGTAAGACATTATACATAAAAAAAAAAAAAGAGAGAGAAATAAACGCAGAATGAAAGGAAGAAAGACAGGAACACCCATAGTTTGGAGAGTGTCTAATGTGTATGAGCACTGCATATATTTTATATTCGCTGGAATAGGTGGAGCTAGTATTCATTTACCCTTCATGCCACTAATGCCACAGATTTGCCAATTATATGGTCACTTAGTTACTTCCTAAAAAGGCAACCAAATTATCACATCCATTTTGCAATTTTCCATCAGATGTTTCAGTGTGCACCAAAAATTTGATCACGACATCTTATTCATCTTGCAGTGCAATCTATTTCTGGTATTAGCTTAATATGAACATGCATGTAAAAAAATTCTATTTCTAGGCAATTACTATTAATCTCTGAGATATCCTCTCGATCATCTCAAATGATATAGTTATGTAAAACCATTTTGACAAGCTCCTCATAATTATGGTTCTTTACACCATTCATCCAAAGTTAGAACCTAACTCAAATATTGGGAGGCACCTCCATGCCCACATAATTTACATGACGATGTTGAGTGCATCTACCATGTCCATTCTAGACCCCCACAATAGGTAGAACTTAACCACTCAATTATTATCTAGAGGTTCTCATGAAAGTGGAGGAGTTTGATAGCGGAACAATGGAGTTCATATCGATAGATAAGACAAGAAGTCCAAATGTACCTTTTATGGAAAATTGAGCATGTCAAACATGATTTAATATATAATATGCAAGCACTATGCATTCGATCCACTGCATAGCACAAATACAATAAGCGAGAGCATTATACAAAGGTATATACAATCAACATTAAATAAAGTTTTATATTAGTATCCAAAGCATGTATTACTTGCAAAAACTATTAATTTAACACACAAATCACAAACTACTAATAAACTAGCCTAAGATTTTAAGTTATCTTAGTTTAGCTTAAATCAGTTTAAGTGAAGCAAATAAAGTATTAATTTCGCATATATAGGGTGCATATATCAAAGGCAGTAGCTACGAGGTAACCTTCAAAATTTGCTTATGTAGCTCAAGCTAGGACTTTCAAAACCATGATGCCAAGCATTTTGGTTACTCAGTCCATGACTATCTAGAAGATCATCCTTTACACAACATTCATGTGGCACAGTAGCCATATCTACTCAGAATGTTCATCTGCCCCATCTCCTCTAGCTCTACTATTTGGAAAATTTTGTAGCTGAAAAATTTAGTACTTGTGCTAAGTTGAACAAAAGATATTCGTATCATCCTTTGCCAGCTTTTAAAAACCAAAGTAGTAGTCACACAAAAGGAACTCAAACTTTGAAGTTCACGCAGAGCCCATAGCAACCAACGAAAGCATGAAGAACCTCATGAATCTTGAGAAGCTCAGGGAAGAGTGTTCAGATTGTTTTAACAGAGTTCTCCAATGTCAAGTTCCCAAAAAACACATTTTGGAAATTGCCAAGAGTTTAGGCAGATACCTATTGATGATATTGTCAACTTCATGCTTGCTTTGTGGTCCATGGACCAAAACTCTAGTAAGGCTTAAAATGTCACGGTAGTCACCCTGTTTTAATGCATCTACGCCATATGGCTGAAAATGCAAGGTGCCAATGGGTGAAGTTGATACAAAATGTGTCTCAACTGTCTGTTCTGTAGCAAATTTCTTGTCAGCACTAAGCCCAAGACATGTGATAGCCATTGCATATGAAACCCCTCCATATCCAGTATGTGAAATGAAAAGGTAATACCTAGCAAATCTGCAGAGATGAACTCCAACTAGTCAGCAAATAACAAAAAGAAAATAAAATAAAATTTCACAAGCAAGCCACATCACTTAATACGCACTCGTCTTTACAATATTGCATGGCATCAACATCCACAGCTAATGCTTCTCTTTCACTTGTAAGAGGGATCCTTTTATATTCAATTCTGTAGCCTTCATCTATCAGTGCTGCAAACACTTCTGCAGGGGTCTTAACATATTCTAATGAAATGTTTTCCCAATAACCAATCACACTTGTCCTTTTTGAAGCTGGGTTATAGTCTTCTCGATGAAGAAGCATCTGACCACCAGACTGTTTCACCTCAGTAAATATATCTTCTTTCATCCTTGCCTCCATGTGTTCCACCTGCACGAGAAGCATAATTACAATGCAGACATGGTGCATGACAGCATAAGCACTATAGCCATAATTACACTACTAACCAATGAACCAGAAATTCCGACATGTTTTAGTGTATCAACAGGGCGATCAAGTTCCCTAAGAACAAAAGGTGAACCATTGATATATACAACAGCTTCCTCTCTCAGATCTATAATGATGACCTTTTGGGAACGAGTTGTTGCAGAAAGATCTTTAGCACCTAAGTATGACAGAACTTCTCTCGCACCATCAACTGTTGGAGTTGCCATACTGTACACAGGATAAGCATCTACCTGAAAGATTGCATAGTAATGTTAAAATAGAAAATATATAGAGAATGATTCAAGCAACAAATTCCACCAGTATACTATATCCATTTAGAGATATCCTAAGTAATTGGCATACATGTGCAACCGTTAGTTAAGAGGTGATTTTGAACGAGGTACAAACAATTGTCATAGACATAGTTTAAGAAAACTTAAGAAATTATGATAGCATACTAAACTACTTGTGTCTAAAGAGGCTTTTTTCAGACTAATGCTTCAAATCCAGAGCCAGGCTTCTGATAAATGCTGGATCCTAAATCATATATATTACCATTGTTGCAGGATTTTAGGGAGTTCATTGTGGGCATTTATTCAAGGTTTCAGATACCTATTCCAATGTCCATTTGGGTTGGTTGGCAGAATAATAGGGTTCCTATGCTGACCATCATATCATGTGTTAATTAGTATGAGATGGTGTCAGTTGACAATGATCAGAAAGAAAGAAGCTCTTAGTCCCAGAGCTAAAAAGACTTCCTCTTTATCTCATATAGGGTTCATCTAGTTCATTGGATCAGTCGTCTACCAAAAGCTTCCTCTAGGCTCCTAAGTGAGTTAATTTGTTTTCAGAGCTTCAACATCCATTGCAACCTCTCACCAAGGTCTTGATAGCTAAATTCTCCACAGAACTGTTCCTCTTGCCAAGTATCAGCTGATGAACGAAACTCGGAACCATGGTTCTCCCTGATTGCTCAACATCATAGGGAGCTAAAGTTCAAAGATCAATTCATATTAAAAATATGAGTAATAATATTCTACCATTCATCAGCCTTTCCATAAATGTAGAGAGATGCAATTAGTTTTGGGATTCTGAACAAATTCTAGAACTAACTCAATCAGATCAGTTCTTCTATAAATTTTTTTTATAGGCTAAGCATAGAGTGCTCATCCAACAAAAATTAGAAAATAGATATGGTTAACAACCTTCAAAGTTCAGCCACCTTGTTCCTCTGTTCTCTGAAGTTTGATCATCAAATATGAATAAACATTGAACAGAACAAATGGAGATTAGATAGTGTTATAAATAACTATTCTTTAATTAGAGCACTTCAATCCACTAAACCTGACACTCACGTAAACAAAGGGCTCATTATTCTTGTAAGTCATAGCCATAATGGTCTCGACAATGGTGTTTATTGTGAACCAAATCAACCACAGCTGTTAATTCAGAGCATTAGCAAGCCCCATCGCGCAGAAACAAATGGTGTGAGAAAGAAAATTAGAGAGGTTGATAGGTAGAATTCAAGAGCTTAGAGTGCAGCTGCAGTCCATAAGTCGCTTCTCCATCTCCATGACACGAGTCAAGAGATAGTAAAATATCCTACTGCATGTTCATAACCTTTACAAAATACATGAGAGCAAAGTAACAGGCAATCTTACAAGGATGAAAAGAATGGATTCCAAGACAAGTTCAGCGATTCAGCCTAACCCCCTCATACTAAAGGTAACAAGTAATGGCAGTTAATTGAACAAGTTGCAAGCTAAAAATGTTTGAATTAGCTCGATGACTTACAAATGAGGAGTTGTCATAATTTCATGATATTGAAGTTATAGAACACCTCAACAAACATTCCTTGGAAAAATCTAACATATATTTCCAAAAAGAACAACTACAGTTAACCCCTATTAGCTAAAATAAAAACAGTTTATGCCAATGTAAAAGAAAGTAATTACTCAATTTAACAAATTCAGCAATTAACATACCTTATATACGTTAGGTGTGCCCTTAAACTGCTTCCAACTTGAGGTTTTCTGTCCAGGGAAAAAATACATTTTCAGTATGGAACCTTTGCCCAAGACAGACCCATTGCGTGACTTGACTATCGCATCCATCACTACATCACCATGCATAGACCCAAACAGTGCTTTTGGTTCTTCCTGGATTCAAATGAGAAGAAAATTTTAATCAATTGATATACATGTGCACAAGAATCATGCATTATCTAATTTAACTATTAGATGAAATCTTTTACAGGGGTAGGGAGAAATCGTCCAGGGCGTAATCTTATGCTCCATTTCATGGTTTGAATCTCAGGCCTCTTGTGCAGCCATGTTTTGAACAAAGTTTTAGTTATTCCTTGCCCACAAAAACCATCAAAAGCTTCACTTCCAAGATATGCTGAGAAAGCGATTAATTTGAAGTACCGTTCCAAATATTCAGCACTTCGATTTAAAGCAACCCTCTTTACTCTTGGCTCCACATGCTGTTGATTGATCACCTTTCTGTATTGAAGAACTGCTTGACGTATGTTCTGTAAAGCTGAACATCTGTCGATGATAGCATCCAAAGCTTCCCTGCATTCAATCCCATTGTCAAAGAGTCTTGTTATCTTCCTTAGTAGAAGGATGTTATCAATGCCAAATTTGTGGTGTGGTTCACGTCCATCCATAGATTTTAGAAAAGTTGAAATTGGTGAACCATTTTCACCAATGGTTTCTTCACCACTAGAGCAATCAGCATCCAGTTGTTCATTGCAACCATCATCCCGCTGCATCTTCATAGGTTTTCCATGATCAATCCGAAGCTTGACAAGACAAGCAATCACAGTGCCTGTAGTTGTCCGGCCACGGCCCATCTGTTGGAAACATGGTTATTAATTATGCAAAATAACACCATTAGGATTTGATTACTCATGACAATCCAAGCAATTACAAGAAGAGCATACCTGGCAATTGAACACAAAAGAAGTGTCCTTGGGGGCTGAAGCAATATTTGATGCTATTCTGTCAAAATCTGAACTTTTAGGAGCTTTACCATCAGTAATAGGAACACGTGCATATTGAATTGGACCTTCAAATTCTAGACATTTGAAGACCTCTAATGGAGTGTGAATAGATTCAGCATCTATATGTTCCCACGCATCAAATATTTGTCCGTCATCTGTCTCATGAATTACCATTATTGCACCTCCATAACATTCTGCCTCCCGAAGAATATCCTCTTTTAATCGAGCTTCCATTCTCTCAACTCTCTCACAGTCAATCCCCTGACAAAACAGCACTTTAGGTACTTATGGTAAAAAAAAAATCATCCTTTTCATGTTTGAATTGAGGAATCCATGATTTCAGGTCACAAAACCTCGAACATTGTAAGTTAAGCCCAAAATAAGTTTCAGACAATTTGTGAATGTTGGATAGATGAGATTGTCGAGATAAATATAAGTGGCAATACTCTGTTTATATTGTGTCCACCAATATTACAGATAACTGAGGTTGAGGTTCTGCAATCCTCCCAATCTAGTTAAGTTATATATTTACAATGCAAAAGTTACAAGATTAAGGTCAATACTCACCGTTTGAAGATGATAATCAATTAAACTAGAAGCAATTAAATATTAGCATATAGTCTGATTCAATTAAACAAATTCTAAAGGACAAATAAGTCAGTGTAGTTGTGGAATAAGAGTGGCGAAGGTGAAGAGAAGGCAATGTAAGATCCACTTGTCTATTCAACTACCTAGAAGCAATTCCTCAACTGAAACAAAATGCAATGGTAGGTGAGATCAAAAGGAGAAAAAAAATATGCCCAGAAATAAAATCATTATGATCATCAAGCATCTCAATTATTTGGGGTTAGCTACATGAATCTTATCCTTCTTTAAGTTTCAGCTATATCACTATTAATATTCACATATATTTATAGGTTTAGACAATTTTATCGTTGTTAGTCTAGGCTTAACGCACCGTCAAAACTTTTCCATCCAAACTTGTAATCAGCATCATAGGAAATAAAACAGGTTGAGGAAAAAAGATCAAGAAATAGATTATAAATTGGTATTATAGGAAAAGCCAAATATAAAAATTGTAGTAGATTTCATTGTCTAGGCTTAACACAACTATTTGCGCTTGTGCTTTCACTAGTCCTGTCAGGGAATCACTTTTGTCCTTAATCACTAGTCCTCAAAGTGATTTCATTGTCTCAACTCTCTCATTATCCTTTTTTTTCAGGACTAGTGATTAGCATCAGAAATTTTATTTATAAAAAAAAAAAAATGGGATGAAGAAAAGACTGGAGAAATGTGTAATAAATTGGAATTATAGGAAAAACTAAATATAAAATTGGAATTGGTAAAGGCCAAAGGGATAATGCTTGCACTTCTTTTTAAAGAATAGGGAAACACCTGCTGAATTTATGGTCTTATCAGACATTTCTAGTATATCTTAGGTTAGATTCATATCCATAAACATTTCCATGCTATAAGACAGATAACTTTAAAGTGCATGAAATTGCAGTATATATGGAGTAACAAATTACCCTGTATTCAAGCATGTTTTTGTATGTAGCATATAGAACAATAAATTACCGTGTATTCAAGCATGTTTTTGTATGGCCTTTCCACCTCACGCAACACAAAGGGTTTCCCATTAATATATATAACAGGTTCTTCTCTCATATTGTGCCAGAAAACAGAGTATCCACCATTACTTCTAATTTGCTGAATCACAGCTCGAATACCATCGACTGTTGGGTTTGCGACACCATAAACTGGAAACCCTGGAACTTGACGAAAATTAGGTGCACCATCCACTCTTTCATGCAAACTAAGATTCTGACACCCAGGGCAGTGGTCACTTTTCAAGACTGTTTGACTTCCCAGAACTTCTCCATTCCTCATAGCAGCAACCATACCCATTTCGTAAGGACAACCATCAGTAGATACAGCAATGTTATTTAAAGAAGGCCTCGAAATTGAGTACCCAAGGGCACCCATTGGATCTCTCCTTAGCAATCTGCAAAGAAAGTAACCATATCAAAATAGCCAATATGTAAAAAGATTTGAAATAACTCATTTCAACAGTAGCAAGTCAACATGGTTAGGCACGTTCAAGAATTCAATAGCTTTGCATAATGCAAGATGACATGAAGACCATTAGAGGACAAGGTTGATGGGTATTTCAAAGCTTCTAACTTGCTCCTGACAATATCAAAAAAAAGTATAATATACTATAAGCAAAGAATTGGATGGAAAAACATAGGGAGCATATAAATTATTATAGGTTGTTATATACAGTCACAGGTTCCATATATTCTTGTTAAGGCATTATCATTCTGTGGTCACAAGGTTGTAGAAAATTTACCGTGAAAATGTTGGATAGAACTTGCCTTTTGTAATAAAGATAAGTAAATAAAATAAAATAAAATAAACCTACTAACCATCATGACTATTTCTTGGTACAAATTAACCAGAAATATTTATCAAACTTCTGGTTTTAGAAAGAAGCTCATTCAGCCACATGTGCATATGCTGTGCTTCATTACTACCTTATGTAATGTCATTACATAATAGATTTAATAAGCATAAATCTTGGCAATATAACTCATATGCAGTAACATTGATTTTGTCCTTAATCCCACTCATCCCACTTCCCAACTAACTTTTTAGTAATATAGAAGTGTGAAGTAGCTGAATCAATGCTATAATGTTTTACTTGAAGAATTAAAGAAGATAAGAATGAAAGAGATTTTTGATGCAAAAAATGATGTATGAAGAAATGGTTACATGATGTTGTAGAACATGTGAAGATCAAATCTAAATTGAGCTGACAGGAGACTTAATTTGAACTCAATAGCAAATGCAGATCTTGTTTGCATTAACATGAAACATGTAAATAACATTAATACATGCAAAATTTAGCAGAAACATGGATTGTTTAAAGATAAAAATGGTTAAGTTCTTAAAGATTATTTAGATTATAATTTCCAAGAAAGTAAATAATGATCAGGAAGTTTTAAGTAATGAATATATCAATATATCTCTGATAGATAACCTGCGAAGTATGCTATAGAGTTCAGGCCTAGCTTTCATCCACTCAGAAAAACTCATTTGATCGGATGAAATGGAAAGAACAGCAGCTCTCTGTGTGTGGATGAACACAGCAAAGCAGATGAGAAAGTAGTAGCGCTCCAAATACTCAACAAAAAAAGAAAGTAATGCCTCCCGCTTCATTTCATCTGGCTGGCGAAAAATTTTATTCCCATAGGTAGCAATTGCATCTCTTAGGTTCTGTTGAAAAAGTCAATCAATCAATTATTATCGTTAAAGATCTATACTCACATGATAATTCCTGACTCAATAACACCGAGTTCGAACACAGAAATGAGTTCCAAAGTAAAGCACCTAAATCTATATGAACAAGGC
Organism: Zingiber officinale; assembly: GCF_018446385.1. Classification (NCBI taxonomy): domain Eukaryota; kingdom Viridiplantae; phylum Streptophyta; class Magnoliopsida; order Zingiberales; family Zingiberaceae; genus Zingiber; species Zingiber officinale. The sequence goes on from NC_055998.1 coordinate 7,641,565, forward strand.
AAACAATCTTCAATTATTAATCAAGTTATACCTGCATAGAATCACACATGTCAATGACTTTATCCACTTGTTTCTTGGCTTCTGCACCACCCTAAAGCATTGAAGACAGACATCTCATAAGATTGATTCCGTGAGAGGACAAATCACATAAATAGACCAACTGAAGAAAGGTGCAATTTACCTCTAGAACACGAATTAGACTTCTAATTACAGCATATTCACCTCTTTTTGCATCTTCAGAGCTCTGGCCACGGTCAGTGACATCAGAACCAGAAGCAAATATTTTTCCAATAGAAGTAGACCGTGAAATACCTATTGTTGAAAATCAGTTATTACACATATAAGTATAAAAACTTGAGTTGAACAAACAAAGGATCAAATTCTTGAGTAGCGTAAATATTCAAAATTAACTAATAAAGAGAAAAAACTATGCAGAGGTAAGAAGCACTAATTCATACTAGATAAAAGGAAGGACATCAATAACAACATGGAGAGACTTCAGCCTTCAGGAAAGCTTCTCAATTATCAAGATTAAAATATGATGAAGGTCATTACAATCGCCTGACAGGTTACAATCAAGTGGATTAAGTTATTTCAAAAACCAAAAAAAAGTTCACCTGATGCTCCAATTCGGTTAAGATATACCAAAGTGGCTATCACCATACCAGTCGTTGTTCGTCCTCGCCCCATCTGACAGTTGAAAAGTATTTCTGTATCTAAACTGACTTGAGACATACTATGTACCTGCATCACGGTGGAATTTCATATGTACATTCCAAATCCAAACTGACATAATTTATTTTCACAATTTTAATATCATAACATATAGACTGTTATGAAAAGAATGAAAAGTACTAGAGTCTAGAGGTACTTTTCAATTCCATAATTAAATTGAAATTAAAATATTTTTTCATTAAAAAAACATTTCATTCTAGAATAATCATTGATACAAATTATTTGAAATCCAAATTCGAAGAGACACAAATAGAACACCAAATATCGTAATGAAGTAAAGAGCAACATGTAGAAGCATATGTTTTGACTCAAGGACTGAAAATATTTCTTTATTTAAAAGGATTTAGGGAGACAAAAGAGATTGAAACTGCAATTCATGAAGAAGAGCTACAAGCAGCCTGTTATGCAATCCCTGATCCCCTCACAATCTAGAAGCAGCAACTCTGCTTCTGAGAGGAAGACAACAGCAGAAGATCTCCTAATTACGGGAAGAAATTCGACATGGTGGAAGACACTAGCAACAATGCATTTGGGAGATGTAAAAAGCAGCAGATGCGACCAGCAAATCTCCCATTCTGGGAACTGGACAGAGATGGAGGATGACATAAGCAGAATCATAACCTAGGTAGCCCTCTCTACAAATATAGTCCTTGTGCACATTATTACCACCAGGTCCTCAAACATATTGCCTAACGAACATAAGGGAATATAAATGTAACATTCAATTATGCAGGATACAGATATTTAAAGTTTACACATTAATTTCAAGTTAATGCATGCTAGCTATAGTAAGAGTTTACAGGATCCTTAATGGGATTTTCTTTGGCCTAAATACCATACCATCCTATTTTCAATTGAATGAAACTCAAGATATGTCATTCTTGAGAAGCAACAAAGAACACCTCCACCAACTAAGTAGCTTATGCTTTATAATATGTACATAAAAGTAATTGTACGATTTACTCAAAATTTAATAGCTACATATATGCATAGTCTACATAAAGGACAAGTCTAAATAAAACCAAAGTAAATCTGTCAACCTTATTAGATAATATAAATTACTAACTGCTGCATTTGCAATCTTACACAATCATGATTTCATATATACATACAAGAGGGAAATTCCAAGGTATGCAACAGCAAAGTTAAGCGTAACCATGTTATCCTTCCTAATCTAGAGAAAAAAATCAAAATCTTCTGCATCTACTCATCTGCAACCTAAGCTGAGCATACATCCAACAAGATGCCAGGACTGATTATAATTAATTAGATGATAATATGAAACAACACCTGGTTCTAGTGTCTGATGGAATCACCAGAATCAAAAGACGAGAGAGTACTAAATTTGGATGTTGAAGTTCAGAAGAAACTGATGGTGACAAAATAGGCTTGTGATGTTTTATGATTGAAATAATCCCCGTTGAGAGATTCAGAAACACTGCATATGGTGCATTATACCTCAGTAGGGTTGTGCAGGTGAAGCTTCAGAAAAACCACAGAATAGATAATCAATTTTACAAATTTGCAGGTGTAGATACCCAAGCTTAGCGTGTCAAAATATTTTAAGTTTTTACCAATGACAGGGTATCTCTAGGCAAAAGATAACTTTATCAGTGGCCTTTATTGAGCCAAGAAAATAGAAAATGGTAGCTGCTCAAAGAGACATCATAGTAGGTTCCGAACATGGATTAAAATCTCAACCTAATTCCACGTCCATGCTGATATTGGGGCTAAAGCGTGTCAAGATATTTTAAGTTTTACCAATGACAGGGTATCTCAAGGCAAAAAGTAGGATAGTCAGTGGCTTTTATTGAGCCAAGAAAATAGAAAATGGTAGCTGATCAAAGAGACATCACAGTAGATTATGAACATGGATTAAAATCTCAACCTAATTCAGCATCCATGTTGATGTTGGGCAGAACCATGACAGTGGAAGGCTGTTTCTCCTCCTCTAGGCACAAGGTAGGATATTCAATGACTTTCATTGAGCAAAGGAAATAGAAAATGGTATCAAAGGGGCATCATAGTTTATTCTGAATATGGACAAACTCCTCCTCAAAACGACTAACACCGACTATTGAAATGACATGAAACTATCTCGTTTCAGTCGGGGACCGAAACCCTAGCTTGGAACAATATTTTAAACCTTACTTCGTAAAAATATAAATATTCATTAAAATCATTAATAAGACAACATTGTGCTTGGGAAATAAAGTTTGATCATGAATAGTCTAAGCAATAGCAGCAGTAGAATATGCCCACGGTGAGAATAGGTTGACATGCAATAAGAAGTTGGTAACTTCCAATTTGCTGAAATAGTAACTGACCAAATCATCAAAATCTCCTTCTTTAGGGGACTTTTCATCCGTAATAGGGATACGCTCATAATCAACAAGATATCCTTCTTTCTGTAGCTCCTCATAAACCTAAAAGAATATTAAGCATCTAAAAAATTTAGAACATTAAGGAATGGATCATATATGACCCCACATCAAATATCAAATTTGGTACCTCCAGAGGTGTTTTAATAGAGTTAGGCATCACCGGCTCCCATTGGTCCACCATCTGACCATCTGGAAGTTCATCAGTAACAAGGATTTTATTCCCATACCTGTTTAAAATATATCCAACAAGAAAAAAAATTACTCATATAATCATTGTCACAAGGCAATTGAAGGTTGCATATTTAAGTGCATACCTAGCAGCTTCCACCAAAATGTCTTCTTTGAGCCGAAATTCCATTTGCTCAAGTCTCACTCTGTTGATTCCCTGGAATTTCATGATAACTGATTTGAAGACAATACAAACAGGAAACTGAACTTCACTGATATTTAGAAAATCATGATCTCATCGAGAATAGCACTTTGTTTAGCAACTATCTTCTTGTTAGTACTTCCAAAAAATAGGCAACATAAATTAAGTTCTTTTTTCTTGGTTGGTTTCCGGTTTCTAAAAAGACCTCTAGCTTCTAAAAAAATAGGCAATCAATCTCTAATTTGTACAAAATTAGAGCAAAAGATGAAGGGCGAGGGAGTATGTCATCAAACAAACAATGGTTCCATCAGGCTATATACCATGCTCAGTTGGCTTGATGTAGTCTAGACAACATTTCAGAAGAAACATTGCTAGAAGATCAGTGAAGAGGACTCATCAGATAATTAATGTTCAAAGTGATAGCTCCATCATAATCAAAAAGCATCTTAAACCATTGAAGGTCCCCCCGGGAAAACTTGCCATAATTGTTATTATATAGTAACAACAAAAAAAGATTGATCTAAATATCAAAGTTCATTCACAATGCATTTTTTATTACAGACCGTGTACTCAAGATTGGAGAAAGGGTTCTCAACATCTCGTAGAACAAAGGGACGGTTATTGATGTAGATCACCTGGTTAAACAAGTGAAGATCATTAAGAAAATGAGACCTACAATGAAAAAATTTTACAGTAAATTCTCTTCATATTTCACCCTTATTCACTTAAATGATCAGATGGATCTTACAGGCTCTTCTCGGAGATTGTGCCAAAGTACTCTTTTTTGCTTGGTTTGCTTTCTTGCCCCAATATGATCAAGCACATTCTGTATCCCATCTATTGTCGGTATTGCAACTCCATGCACATGCAAGGAACCAGCCTAAAAAAGTAACAATCACTTAATCAGAATAAAAGAGTACTAGAAAAGGCATACATGTGCAGAATCTGAATAGAATAATGATGCAGAAGATATTGGACCATGTGAGAGATTTAGTAACAAACTCCATTAGTACAATTAGGCATTCAGCGGAAAAAAAATGTGTGCATAGAGAAGCATGACATCGTTGCATGCATTAGACATTGATTTTCAGCATTCAACATATCTAAAGCTAGACTAGAAACACTATAGATAGAAAAGTCATTCTCTTTTTAAACTCTTTGTAACCATGGAAGATATTTTGAAGAATATATAGCACCATCTAATTGAGATATCCTCTAATTAGCCAAGTAAATTAATATTTATTTTGATTCAAATTACTGCAATAAAAGGAAGCTGGTTAGCCATATGTATAATTTCCATAAACTTGATGTCTTCAAAGCTTGGAACCAAATTTATTTTCTTAATCTAGTTGGTTTCCCAACGAGAAGTTAAAACATTATACAAGTTTCTTTGTGGACATATTAATAGGAACATTTATGTTGCACAAACAGTGGTCAATGTTTATTAACCATCATAGTCAATTGCTCACATTTGAAACATGATAAAACTTGATAAGTTAACAAGGGCATGATAGTAATCTGCAATCTCCACCTAAATGTCAAGTTGGGTACTACTGACAAGAAGTCTGAAATTATTATTTGAAGATTCTTATTTTTGTCAATAGCGGTTATATGAGAAAAAAAGTAAACGTGAAAAGTGGCAAGATATCAGTCTGTCCTCACTTTGTCTAAGATATAACAAGTTCCTCAGTCAAGTAACTAATGCAATTTTAACTGTTACCGCCTTATTCAGCGAACAAGGTTAGAGCATTTAGACAAAAGAAGGAATAAATATGAACTCATAATAAGCTGCAAGTTTTGTGATTGTCAACACAAACATGTTTACAGTTATTTAAGGAAAACATGTTCAAATCGTCAAAAGACAGTGGAAAAGAAATTGGAGTTCAAGAAAACAACAGCATGTTCGGAATGACGAGCACAAAACAGCATAGACGGCCTCGTGATTAAACATCAAAGTACCCCACCAATGTTGGCAAATTTAATATTGCGGATATAACGAACAAAGAGCTTGATTTTTCTATAGAAAACAAAAAAGTTTAAGTATAGACATCTTTGTTGCGAATGATGAACACGAGTCAGCCAGACAGTTAACCGCCCATGACAATCCGTTGGGGCTCTACCGCCAACCTCTCATGACTCTATCGCTGCTTTAGGCATCACGATTTGGATGTAGATGCAGAGATAAACATGAAAAAGTGCGAAGCGAGGCGGTCAATTGTAGACACACCTGCAGGCCAGGCAATCAGAGAAGAAAGAGCGAAGCCGACGTGAAGGGGGGGCGCAGTTAGGAATAGAGAGGAGCAAGAGCAAAGATGAAGCAACCGACCTGGCGATAATTTGGGGCTCCGTCTATCTGGGGTTTCAAGCTCCTGTTCTGGCATCCGGGGAAGTGGTCGCTCTTGAGGATGGTCTTCTTCCCGAGGACGGAACCTCCGCGGTAGTTCATAACCTGCTCCGCGGAAGCCGGCATCGTCGCAACTCTCGATCGCTCGCTCGATCGCTGTCTAGAACGCCGAGTCGGCTTCGAGCGCAGCGGGAAAGAAAGGAGGCAGCGAGGAGGAGGAGGAGGAGGAGGAGAAAGAGGGGAAGAAAGGATTAGGGCAAATGGAACGATGGCCGAATGGAGGAGGGCAGCCGTTGGCGCTCTCCTTTAGTTATATTGCTCGTGGAGGGCGTTGGACGCAGGCGGATCACGTAGTGTATTAAAAATGCGCTGGCTATAAACAGCAAAGGGGGGCGAGCGCGGGGCGTAGCGTGAGAGGAGATACCGACCATAGATAAGGCATATTCCAACCTCTGGCTGGCGCAGCTGCTTATTAGTGGAGTATTAATTATGACCGGTTTAGTAGCTTTATCTAAAACCAATTAATTTTTTATTCGAAAATGAATTAGTTTTTTTTTAAAAACAAAATAATTAAATTTTTGGCTAATAGCTGTTGCATACTTTAGAACGACAGACAGTGGCAAATATCGCTTTTATTACGTTGGCGACGGTCGGTGTAAGTGGAAGCTTATATTATGTGGACGTGGAAATCACATGTCTAAATTAATTTTATTTGATAGCAGCAGAGGAAGGAAAGCAACGGGAACTGGTCGGTTGTCGCTCACGCACTGAAGGAATTTGCTTTTCCCTTTGTTGTCCACACGTTTTAAAGGCGTTTTAAAGAGTTGTTGGACATGCTATAATTTCTTTACTACTATCGGAATTTCTTAACTATTATTATTATTATTAATGTTAATAGAAGAATAGTCTATTCGATGCATCGTCAGAGTGATCGTGTCTGGATTCGAATCCGTTGGAACAAATGTTAGAATAAGTTTAGACCTGGAATGGCGATCTCGTGTCCAATTGTTGGCAGCAAATGCGATTGTTTGTTCACAGCACACAGGTGATGAATAATGGATGGCACAGCACACAGGTGGGGAATGGGCAATCAAGACACACGTGACGACCTTTTTTTTAGTTGAATTGTTTGCTTGTTTGAAAACGTGTAGGTGCCATGCGCCACTGCATTTAAATAAAAATATTGCACGGAGATAAGAGTATATATATATATTTATTTATTTATCTTTCTTGTTTACTGGAAGAGAAGGAGATGTTTTTTTTTAATGATTAGACATCTATTTGATTTAAGCGGAAGAAAAGACAAATTTGAGTTCACTAAATTACTTACGTATAAGAAGGAAAAAAATCTTTCTTTTGTCCCAAGGGTGAGTAAAATTTTAATTAAATTGAATAAATAAACTAAATTGACCGAAATTAAAAGTAAAAAATTCGATTAATTTAAAAATTCAGTTTTTTCTTAAAATATTAATTATATCAATTAATCAATTCAATTTTAATTTTAAAAATCAAAATTTGATTAAATCGATTAAGCTGATATTATAAATTGAACCGATGTCCAATTGATTGGTGCTAGTTCCTTTGTTGAGTATTGTGATATTCCCAAATCGATTGGGGGCTAGTTCCTTCATGATTTCTTCACTATAAATCCATTCCCAATAGATTGGTGATATTGAAATCGATTGTCCAGATCGAAAATTTTCGTTATTTCAATTAAAATATAAATTAATTGATATTTTATCAATTTGATTTTTTTAAAAGTTGAGTTAGTTCGATAGATTCAAAATAAGTTCAATTTGTTTAGTTATCAGTTCAATTGGTTGGGTTAATTCAATTTTAACCGATTGCTCAATCCTATAACAATGTGAAAAAAGTTATAGTAGTGCATTAAAGACGAAGATATTCATCTAGAGTATGCAAAATTAGTAGGGAAAGAGAAATTTGTACTTATGTGTAATTCTCTTTAACAAATTGATATAAAATGTAATAGCGCTCACGCCAAACAATTCTCATCATGGGCCCCATAGTGAAATGGAGAAATGTAAATAAGTATTGAGGGGAAGGATTATTTATTAGAGTCACGAGTCAAAACCTTTGCTCATTGATACAAGCTCATTACTTGTGTACCACTTGGATTGCCACAATCACAATCCTCTTTCACAAATGATCTCGTAAAAGTATTGTTCAAGATTCTTTGATAAAATAATATTAAATCGAATCTAAATAAATCAAACGATTAAAATAGTTATTCAAACTTAATTTGATTTATTTTTTACAAGCTACTTAGTTTAAAATTGACTCGAATGTGATTCATTTAAATATTATCAAATTTTCAATTCAAATTAATTTATTACTTGAAATTTTTATTATTTTAAACTTCTTAATTGATTATTAAGTTTGATCATACAAATTTATTGCTCCTTTTGAAAATATTTTTTTATTTATTTATCATATTAATAAAAATTTTATTGATAAATATTATTTAAATATTATTTAAATATTATTGGTATATATTATTCATAAGTATTGTTAATGAACACGTATAGTTTATAAATAATTTATTTATAAATATTAACGTATATATATATATATATATATAAGAATCCATTTAATTTAATAAATTAACTTTTATTTGTATTGATTGAATATAAATAAAATTTATTAAATCGAATACTAAACTTATTTATTAACATTTTATTCATTTAATCTACTACTCCCTAGGAATCTTAAAACAACTTTTTAAAACATTTAAGTACTAATGGTTATCAAGTGCTATTATTCTTATTATACATTTATTATAATTTTTATTATAAATTATTCTTATTAAACATTCACTATTATATATATTTAATATTTTAAATTGTTTTGTTATCAAAAGAAAGTGTTGATTAATGTTCTTTTCCTTTCAACTAGAGAAATTGGAAGCGAAAAAAAATAACTTTTCGTAGATAATTTTTTAAAATATTTAAATTATGTATCATAATTTTAAAATTATTAAATCATGTACCCATTTTTTATTTTACCCCTATCCTCGAATCAATTTGATTGCAAAATTTTTCTAGTTAAATTGCTTTCTTTCTGTGTATTTGAAAAAATTCATTCAGTTTAGACCAAACCGACTGATAGAGCTAGAAATCTCGAAATGACATATATCGGTTCTTATGTGTTCATCTAGTTTTCTTAATTATAAAAATACTATCAAATATTAATTTAACCTAATATATTAAGAGCAGTGATTTTTTTAAATACAAATATGTTCGAAAAATTAATTCATTTTTTAAAAATTACTGTTCTCAATATATTCGGTCAAATTGATATTTGATAGTATTTTTAAATCGGGAGAACTAGACGAACACATATGAACTAGTTTCATGTCATTTCTAGGTCTCTATATTCATAAGTCAGTTTTGACTGAAAGCGGCTGATGGACTTAGAGACCTCAAAATGACATGAAATCAGTTCCTATGTGTTCGTCTAGTTTTCCTTATTTTAAAATGCTATCAAACATCAATCTGACCTAATATATTAATAGCAGTGATTTTTTAAATATGAATGTATTTAAAAAATTAATTTGTATTTAAAAAATCACTGCTCTCAATATATTGGGTAAAATTGATATTTGAGAGAACTGATATAATCATTAAAACTAAAAGAACCCATAAGATCTAGTTTTACTTCATTCCGATCTCTCTAGGTCCATCAACCGATTTTGATCGAATGAACCTACATTGATTTTATTTAAGTTCATTCAACCATAGTTTAAAAAAAAATCACTGCTCGTAATATATTGCGTCAAATTGATATTTGATAGTATTTTTACTATCAGAAAAACTAGATGAACACATAGAAACTGGTTTCATGTCATTCCGAGCTCTCTAGGAATGACATTAAACTCGTTTCTATGCGTTCGTCTAGTTTTCCTGATAGTAAAAATACTATCAAATATCAATTTGACGCAATATATTGAGAACAATGATTTTTTGAATATTAATATATTCGAAAAATTAATTTATATTTAAAAAATCACTACTCTCAATATATTAGGTCAAATTAATGTTTGATAGTATTTTTACAATTATGAGAGCTAGAAGAACATATAGAAATTAATTTCATATCATTCCAAGGTCTCTGGGTCCATCAATCAATTTGGATCGAAATTGACTGATGGATTTTTTAAATAGAATGAACATGATTTAGTAATATTAAAATTATAATACATGATTTAAATATTTTGAAAACTTAGCTATTTGATTGGGTACAAAATTGGAAAAAAAAAAATATTCTTCTATATTTCCTTCTATTTCATTTTCGTCCAAAGAAATGCCAGAATTTCCAAATTTCAAATGGATAAATATTTTAGAAATTAATTTTTGACTGTATAAATTATATTTCAAATAAAACTTATCTGTAGGAAAATCAGTTAATCGGGGATACTTGAATTATCAATAAAAAAACCGTAGTGAGAAACTCTGACCCCAAATTTAAAGTCATGCACTTTTGACTTCAACGCTATCTTGCTGCCAAACTGCTCAAAGTCCATCTGGTCTGATGTTTCTTCGACTGTTTGGTCACATACCAAAAGATCAGTCAAATAAGTCCTCCACGAGATCCCTCTCACCTGGGCACATGTCCTGGTATTTCTCCATCAAAACGGCAACTTTCTATGGCAAAGCTATTATTTATACGCTGCCATAGCATCAAAACACGTAGAGCGTATTTTTCTAAACCAAAAAAGTTAAAAAGAAACTTATCATCAGTGAAGTGGTCATGAAGGGAAGCATAGCCGAAAGAAAAGGTTTGCTCAACTTTTTTTTTTCTCCATTCTTTTTGCATCAGAATTCACACTCTGCAGAGAAGGAAAGAATCACATCAACAGCACTCGAGAATATGTATATATATATATACACACACAGACACACAAGTATAGTAAAAAAGGTCTTTGCAGAGGGCTCCAGCTGCCTCCTTACTCTCTTGGGCTTCGTTAATTTCTTAGTTCATAAGGTTTGACTGTGTGAGCTACAGTGAGTCGTTATATTGACCCATTCTCTGCTCTTGGACATTTAAGCTTCAGGAGAGCTCCTGAAAGATGAGAATTCTGCAGGGAGATAGATTTGGGTGGCAAAGGACCTGTTAAGGCATGGAATGCTTTTTGTCTCTTTTGAAGGAGATCATGTTGGTTTCTTCCTGTTGTTGTTCCCCGGAAGAAGAAAAGGGATACTAATTATGCGAGATTGATTTCCTGCTTGAAGTTTGCTTCACTGTGGGCAATCGGGCTGAAGTTTGAGAGTAAGTGAGATTGATTTCTCTCAACTTTCTATCAACATACTTGAAATCTGCATCATGCTTTATACGCCATTCGGCCCTGACGTCTTGCTTGTAATTGAACCTATCAAGTAGTTTTAAGAGACATTATCACTTTTTTTTATTAAAAAAAAACTTTAGTAGCTTAATCTTTTAAATGTGTGCTTCATCTAAAAGTTTATAAACTTCCGCTAAAGCTCACTTTTTGTTGTTTGCATGCGCATGTTTATTGCACACCTGAAGCAGCCCAAGAAGTGAACTTTTCATGACATTCTGTATCTGTTGCCCCACTCAATAAGAATGATCTTAAACGTGTATGCCATGAGCTTAAATCAATGCGTTGTCCTCCTCACCTTTTACTGACGGTGTTTCGATCCCTCATCTCAGAAGGAATATATAATGCTCTGTCAGGAATTGTACAAGTCTAACACTCTCAATCAGAGTTTGTGTAGGTTTTAAAACACTAGAATGGGATTGCCAATGATGTGCCAATTTACGATGCTTGTGTTTTCCTTGGCCTCAATGTTAAGATGTGAAGCAGCAGTTCCAGCCACTTCTTTCAGCAATAAGGAGGCAGTTGGGCTTTCTGTCACTGAGACAGGTACGTTACTTCTTTGTTCAAATTTGATTTGCATCTCATATTACTGGTGATTGATTGACCTTTCCTCTCGTTTATTCTTAAAAGAAAGAGTTTTGATCGAAGACGGGAACAATGCAGAAGTTGTAGGAGGATTATCAGCAAGGACACAGAGAGTTGATCCTTTGAATGGCTTCAAAAAGTACATGGGTGGCTACAGCATCACAAGCAAGCATTACTGGAGTGTAATCTCTGTTTCCTCTCTGTCACTGTATAAACTTGAACAGATATTGATTGTTTTTTCTTTTTTCAGTCTACAATTTATACAGGAAGATATGGGTACATAATTGGCACAATATGGCTTCTCAGTGGTTTTTTGTATGCTTGCATTCTTGTGGCACGAAGGACTAGTTTGCTCAAGATGGAAAGGAAGCAAAAGAAAGAACTCCCTTGTTCTAAGAGACACCATGTCTGGGCGATGGTGATTGGGATCATATTGGCATGCCTCGCCATGTAAGCCTGTTATTATGAGATGAGAATGTTTATCCAAAAACAAATGTTGTAAAAAAGTTACTATGCAGAGTAGCATCTGGTATTGTGCTTGGTGGAAGCTCTAAGTTTCATTCAAGAGTGCGATCAATCAAGAACATCATCGTAAAAACATCACAAGAGGCTTCACAAACCATAAACAATGTGACAAAAGCTATAGGCGACATGGAAAGTGTTGCAGCACAATATCAATATGGCAGCCTTGAAGGATCCAGCTATTTGAATTCCAGGTCTCAAATTCTTAATGACGAAGCTGCAAACATGCAGCAAAAGGCTGAGAAGAGCATGCACCTGGTCGATAGGGCAATTGGCATATTGTAAGAACTGAACACTAAACAAAGAGGGAAATGAACATCAAACTGCTGTCATTAATAACATTGGCAATGGTCCATTTTGCAGGAAAATGATGACCATCTTCATCATTGTGCCAAATCTTATGGTTCTTCTTGCAGTTGTTGGTAAATCTTGCGTTAACCATCTTTTATTAATTTTTTTACCACATTAATTTTACATCTAATTGTTTTATTTCCTTCCTTGTTGCAGTCTTGAGGCCTCTGAGAGTAAGACTTAGCCGGACTTTTTCTCTGTAAGTAAGCAAACTTAACTAGTCGTCAAGTCAGTTAAGAGTTCAGATCTCACTGTAAAATAACAGAGATCATAAAGATCTTCTAAAATCCAATTCGTATTTTTAATGTAAAATCCAACATTATCATTCTACTCTGACAGGTCTATCATCTTTTGCTGGCTACTTACATTTGCCTTGTGGGTATTCTTTGGAATATATTTCTTCCTATCTAAGTACGTAAAAAATGCTCCTGTATATGAGCACTTGTTTTTTCACAATTACGATCAAGTTAATTCCCCTAAATTTGCAGGTTTTCTGCTGATACCTGTGCAGCAATTGAGGAATATCAACAAAATCCTCAAAATAGCACCTTAAGCTCAATCCTACAATGCAGTGAGAAACTGTCAGCTAATATTTTTCTACATGATATCCGACAAGGAATCCATGATACCATTGACCAGGTACCGAACTCTAATATTTTTTTTAAAATTCGATAAGGATTACAGGTAACAAGCAATTGTAGCAAATTAACAAGGGTTATCAACTTCTTAATAGCTACTACATTTGCAAAATGGCAGGTGAATGCAAACATATCAACAGCGAAATCACTGTCTCTTCCAGATCTGGAGTATGCTTGCAACCCCTTTACTGGACCACCAGAGTATTCTTACCAACCAGGCAACTGTTCTTCCAACACAATCAAAATAGGAGATATTCCTGAGGTAATTTCTTTCTCTTGCATACTCTCCAAATGTTCTTCTACCACTAGACATTTTACTTTTCATTCTGCTCATGTCTGAGCTAATATAATTTTTTTTTTCTGTATCAAGATTTTGAAGAAATATACGTGCTGGGATGATGGTGGTGGTGGCTCTTGCAGCCATGGAGAATTTTTTTCACCAACCGAGTACACAAGAGTGCAAGTCTACACGAGCTCCATGCAGAATATACTTGATGGATTTCCTCGCATGGAGAGACTCGCGAATTGTCGGTTGGTTCGCGATGCGTTCTCCAAGATCCTTGTTGAAGAATGCAAACCATTGAAGTATGATGTTCGCTTGACATGGACTGCAATGACGGTTCTTTCAGCAATCATGGTAGCTCTTGTTTTGATTTTGATTTCTGAACCTGTTTACCAAGATGGATCGCATTCTTCTGATATCTCTGTCAGGCCTCAACCAACTTCTACAGTCATGTAGACGCACAAATAACTTCTAGAAAAGTTGGAGGTAAATTAGAACCAGAGAAATACAATTCGAAGTTCAAAAAGACGTTCAAAATTCAACAACATATGACAAATCATAATAGAAGTCCATACTGATGAAAGATTTTCAAGCTTTGATGCCCTTGCAGTCCAAGATGTTTTTTTTTAAACTTGTTTTTCTCTTTTAATATGATATACTGTAAAACTTTGCATCTGGAAAGTGTAAATAAAAACTTCAAACTTTGGAAGAGAATAATAGAACAATTTGTTACGACAAGTGGATCTCATGGGGGCTATATTTCATTCAATTCAGAATCTTGCGTGGCCTTTTGTTGCACAATATCTCTGCATTCTTGTAACGTGTATATGATGCAGTGATAAAAGAGGGGTCCATTAAGTGTAGGTCAAAGGATAGAGATAGCAATCAACGTAAAAGTCAAAGTCAAGGAAGTCAACACCAGAGAACCAACGGACTCACCAAAGGGGGCCGAACAGAAATCTACTCCAGTGGCCGATTAGACAGGCAGCGCTCGACCGACAAATGGCTGGTCAAAGTAGAACACCCGTATATCCAAAATCATCAGGCGCTCATCACGGAGCAGAAGAACGTTGAGATGACCGGAGCGTTAGTCCGGTCGGGCGTAAACAATCTATCGAATCAAGTCATTGCAGGGAAGCAACAGAGGTCGACCAAGTGGTGATCCCTTACCAAGCAGCTCCCTCGCTCGGTCAAATAGTAGGACCCCTCACATATCCTTTGATATCCTTTTGGGAGATAATACCGTTGACAACGAGACATGATCAACGGGTAGATCGTACGACGGAAACTTCTACTATCTTGTCAGGAATTTACATGCCTTGTTAAGGTATAATGTCAGAGATACTTTACTAACAGATCCTTTCATAGGACAAATTGAAAAACATGCCACGTCTCGAGGAACGTGCACGTCACTCGCGGAGGTACTATATAAAAAGGATTCATGCACCAATGAAAATATGCATTATTCACTATTCACGTCTGTATTTGTTGTTGCTTCACTTCCTTCTAGCTTTTCGATAATTGACTTGAGCATCCAAAGACCAACGTCAGATATTCCTTCCCTAACTCAACACTGACTGACATTTCTTATTATGCAAAGCAAAACAAATTCTATACGTGATCAACCCAGAAATCACATTCCCAACCAATCATCTCTATGATTTTCAAATAGGATCAACATCCAAGCATTATCTTTTACAATAATGGAAGAAGACAGTAGTACCCCAGGGACCAGCCAACCACGATATAAGAAATAAGATTTTTGACTTCCATTAAGAGTGATGCAACCGTTTTCTCCACAAAAAACATTTTAACAAAAGTTATGGAACTAAAATCAGTGATAGCCTCGGAAGCATGCCAGTTTTGAAATTTCCTTGTGCAATTCACACAAACTATACCTATTCGGAAACTTACATCCACGTATGTTACAAGAAAACTTCCCAAAAGTAAAAACAAGTTAGAGATGCATTCCAGTCGAGTGAAGCCGGTAATATACTGTCATCTAAGTTACAAAAATAATCCTAATTATGGAGCAAGTCAGAGCTGACTAATATGCATTTTCTCTCTATCAAGTATTCAATGCTGATGGACCTCAAGCACCACTGACACCTTGGAAACATACATCTGCAGGTAACTTGAAGCTTAAACAATACATTACCTGAAAATGACAAATGGCAAGAAAAGGTTATGGAACTAAAAAATTGAACACTTATAAAATGTAATAACGTGAAAATGAACATGGATACTTGGGGTGCATAGTAGTGAGCATATTTGCAATGCACTTGTTCCGTCTTGGAAAATAATGATTGGGATGATATTGTAATATTGTAATGGTTTAACAAAATTCACAAACCGTAATATCTAGTTAATGATGTATATCGCCCTATGGGCTGGCATAGTTGCTACTCTCCAACAGTTAGTGATGTCTATATCAACATGAAAAATGTGACATAAAAATGAGTTTTCCATTACGACACATATATTAACTCTGCATCTATTTCTTGAGCAAATACTGGGCAGTAGCACCTTAACTTTATGGTAGGACTTCCACGCCAGGTTTTCTGGATCAGGTGTTACTGTATTACCCATGTAAAAAGCAATTTTTTTTGTTTCAAATTCCACAATATTAAAATTCAACGTCATATCAATACATGATACAAGTCTACAACTTGGGTACCAACTTAGCTACGTCATTTCAATACATGAAACTATTTGGAATAGCTTGAATGGATCTTTCCTACAAGGTTATCAGTGATGCTCCATAATACCAAGATCTACTTTTAAAGCAACAATTGAAGTATATTATACCTTGTTAGGAGCAACATCTCTAACCCGATGAAAAAATGGCTCTGGTATTCTAGTGCTCAAAAAAGCCTCTGCTTTCTGCAAAGGAAATGGCCAATACTTTCTTGATGAATCACAAACGATTAAATCCTACCTAATAATCGAATGCATGGTAGTAAATGGTACAAATTTGTAATCAACTGAACTGCATATGTCAAGGAGCTACTCACTGCTAATGTTGATTCTTTTGTTTCAGTTGTTCGCATGAAGCAGTAGCAGTGGATCCATGGTAAAGGCCCTCTCCATTGTTCCCTCTGAATAAGATCTTTGAAGACATCTACCAGACCATTCACAGTGCATAAATTTATAGAAGTTTATGTATAACTTAAGAAATTTGTAATATTTCACATATAAGCAAGTTAAAATAACCTAAAGCAAACACGAAAAAGAAGCCAAAGTAACATCATTGGCAAATAACCTCAGTGGAAGTGAATTTTTTAAATATTGGTCCATTCATGATTGTTAAGAACCTTAGCTGTTCTGTGTAATTATAGGGCATGTAAACAGCATAGTATAGGCTTGCAAGTTTCTCTAGTAAACCATTACTTATGAACAGGAGACCCTTAAAAAAGTAACAAGCAATGCCATATTTTAATGCTTGAAGCATTGAAGTTTTTGCATACTGGCAACACTTACAATGCAATTTCCATGTGCCACTGAAAGTGAAATCCCAGATGAATAATTAGCTTGGCTATAGGGCACGGACTACTAATAACATGTGACTTTAAGCCACAACAAATAGCTTGGATTGCCATAGCTCGCAAACTACCTGGCCCCAGCATGCAACGAATATGTTGCCCAAATTCAACAAACATTATACAAGAACCACATGCAGAATGTGTCATGGATCAACTCTATGGCTGATCCATAGTCTATGGACGATGAGGGAACTCAAGCTCTCGATAAAATATGTATAAGAAAAGATTATGCAAAGTCAAGAAAAAGTGTGTTATGTTTCATTTCTTCCCTAATATAAATATAACAATTACAAAGACAATAAGAGTAAGATTGTCACAGCTCCTAAGTCCTAATTTTCTATACAAAACAACCACGCATATGATTCTCCAGTGCTCCTACACCCATAATATAAACAACTCACGGATGGGCGTGCCAACCTAATAACTAAACTACTTGAATGCTATCATGGGCTCCTTGTATCTTTGCATCATTGATCCACCAATTCCTATGAGAATAACAGAGATAAAGTTGAGCTGCTGATGGGAACTTGTGCTGAGGTAGCACTTTTGTACTGTCTGGACCTCACAAAGGATGCAACATTAGTTCCCTTCATTTTTGTACTTAAGTGCAAAGCCAATAGACCTCCATCAATTCGAGAGGGTTCCAATTATGACTGGGCGGGATATCAATCAATTCAAAGGATAGGCCATGAGATGGTCATAAAGGTGGCACTACAAGCAAAATAGAATGTCAGGAAAATAGGCATGCGTTATGGTAATTGATAAGGAGTGATCTCAGCCTGTGGGACGCAGCAAAGAAAGTAGGTATCTTACAGAAGGATTGCAAAGAGCACATAACCCAGCTAGTTTACAGATGCAGTCACCACTTCCAAAAGAATCACAGAGAAGGGGCAATCTGAGCACATAATGAAAAAGATGTGTCAGGTGGACAGGTCATCATCCAACCAGCTAACCACACTTTGCCTTGGAGAATTCATATATATATAGAATTGCTATGGTGCGGCCCGCCTGCTGCGGATTCGTGCGCGCCACAACTCAAGGCGTCTCCAATGCATTGGAGTCGCCTTCGTCAGGTTTTTTTTTAACAGGGTTGAGGCGCCTGGATTTGATCCAGGCGCCTCGATTCAATTTTTTTTATTTTTAAAAATCAACAATTCCTTAAAGATGAACACTATACCCTGTGAACATCTAAAATTTTTAATCTTGAACACTATAACCCAAGAGGGAAGCCTGAACCCTAGAGGGAAATTTTATTAGCTTAAACCCATTATAAGCTTAAATCCATTATAACTCAACCCCTAAATCCTACAATCTTAAACCCTAAATCCATATAATATATTCCGTGAACATCTAAAATTTTTAATCTTGAACGCTATAACCCAAGAGAGAAGCTTGAACCTTAGAGGGAAAATCTTATTGGCTCAAACCCATAATAACCCAACTCCTAAATCCTAAAATCTTAAACTCTAAATACATGTAATATACCAAAAAAATAAAAAAACAAAAAAATTAAAAAAAAAACAACTTCGTATTGAATCCAGGTGCCTGGATTCAATCTAGGGCGCGCCCTAGTCCGCATAATCACGCGACATAATGGTTCGCGGCATAGCAAATCATTATATATATATATATATACACACACACACACTTGCACGGAAGCAAACACATAGGACATGCACTAGATTCCATGTTTGGGTATTGTCAATTACCACCGTTTGAGGACTAGGCCACAGTTGGCGTGTGAGCCACCAATCAGCAAGAAGACCTTGAATTTTATGGTCTTAAGTAGAATATAATTAATCCATGATGATCAAGTGAGGGGACACGGGGTATCAATGGGCTGAGAGACCAGTGATTTTTTTACTTTCCATACCCGTACCCATTGGACATATCTAAAGCCATAGCCTTACCATACCAGAGATTGGTACTTCACTATTCTACTGATGCCTGTCTTATGCTTCCAAAGGGGGAAAAACAAAAAGAAAGAAGCATTGAATTCGAAATGCATGAAACATTGAAAATAGCAAACTTAACAGGCGGATCTCAGGTCAACCTACCATCCCAGATTTCTGCAAAAGAAACACAGGAGTGAAATGGCTTCAACAGTTAATGAATAGGAAACATATATATTCATGACACATGACTTCTCTCCAAATTTAAGGATCTTTGAAATATATTACACCAATAGGTTCTAAGCGCTACTGAATTCATGCTCAAGGAAATTGGTAAAAATAATACTCACCTAGAAATTCCAAAGCAGAAGCTGGAAGATTCATGATCACATGATCCACATGTGCCCATGGCCTGGATTCTGTCAAAGGGAGGCCCCTCGTTCGCTTTGTGATATTCCCATTTTCCAGAAACCCTGTTGTCACCAAAAGCATCTTCAGGAAAATGGATCAGAAAAAATTCCCTTACTACTCTAGTAGACTTACAAACTCAACAGGAATTCACAAATGCAATTAGTTGTGCTGGTCATCAGTTGCCACAAGGTACTGATGTTCAAATCCTTTGAGGAATGAAACTGGAGTTCTTAGGTATTAATTCAATTTTAACCAGAATTGTATTCTCATACTTGTATGCCTCTCAAAATCCAAAAGCTAACTCTATGTTTACGAAACTATCTTGCACGTACATAGGAAGTAGCGATAACAATCTCTATCAAAACAGTGTGTCAGGCTCTCAGCAGCAACCCCATAAGTTGAAGTTGCAGCTGATAGCATTGCCGTTGATCTTTAGGTCTAATGACAGTTAAACAGGATGGCTTGATGTTCCACAACAATAAAAATAATAATTATGCTAAACTCAAAACCAAAAAAAGAAATGCCCCATAAACTTCATCCAAAAAAAAGAAAAAACCCTCACCAGTATTATCAAATTGTCTTTTAGTAGTAGAAAATTCATCCTTTGGAGCACGATCCAAACAATTCCGATGATCATTGGATGCATCAAGAGTTTCTTTGGCACCAACTATAAAATGGCAGATAATTACTATCGGAAATCTTGGGGAAATGCATACATGATCATGGTTTAAGTGTCATTTGTAACAAATATCCAACCTTGTTTTTGGCTAGTCAGTAGCGCATTAACATGATCAGCATTTGAAACAGCCCCTGCAGTATTAATTGTGCCCTCGGAACCAGGAAATGTCATCAAATGCTGCATGAAATCTCTTGCATCCATGTTATGTACACAAACATAATCCTCTACCTTGTTGATCTTAGCATTTAGCTGTAGATAACTAGCACTATGTGGATTTAAATCATTGGCAAAAACGAGACAACCTTTTTGAGCTGCTGGAATTGAAAAAGGACCTATTCCAGCAAACATATCACATATTATCTCTCCTCTCTTGAACTGTGAAATCAATCGTATGTGTTCGTGTTCAAGTCTTGAGTTCCAATAGACCAAACTATAATCAAGCCTAAATGTAGCACCATACTGTTTAACCTCAGTGACCATATCTCTTATTCCTGCCAGGACTTCAAAAGTTGGCACTCGAAACTGATTTGTTATGGTCCCAACTTTATTCGCCACAGTCCGAATTCTTGGTTGATTCTTCTGCATGTAAAAGTATATATTAAGTTAACTAAAAGTTGGAAACTCATAAAGGAGAGGATGCATATAGTCATAAAGAATCCTAATAATAAAAAAAGTTCCCCCCAAAGTAACAGAAAAGTCCAGGGACCTAAGCAAAGTTGTAAAATATGACTTAGGATAAATAGTCCCCTGTCTGAAGGCTTCACAATCAAGCCAATAGGTAGTGTGCAAATATCTACAATGATGTCAACCCTCCCCACCCCACAAAAAAATTTTAAAAAAACCTCTAATTCATCAAACACACCAAGCTCTCTAAGCTTGCGCTATGTCATTCAATCCTCCATGCTTACGAATTCACCTTGTTATAGGCTACTGAGCCATCGAACAAACAATTCTCTATGATTGCAACACAATGACTCGATGGTACATGCCCTGGAGCCCACTTCATGTTAGGTCTCTAATCCATCAAATGCACCAAGCTCTCCCAAGCTCACTCTAAGCTATCTGATCTTCCATGCCAACAAGTCCACCTTGTTTCATGTCATCAAGGCATTGAGCAAAAAAACAAATTAATTGCATCAAGTATACAAGCTTCACAAGCTCCATGTGTACTATTCTAAATTGTTGTGCATTATATGTACGCTAACTTAAATCTTATTGACAACCACATCAAAGCATCATGGTTGAATTTGATAACTTCGTTAGCATGTAGAAACGTAGACAAGATGGATAAATACAATAAATCGAGTTGCATAAGACATACATCATAAATAACCTTTGCGATGACGTCCTTGTAAGGAAGTAGGTCATCTGTTAAATTGAGATGTGCAATATGTCCTGTAGATTGAGGAAATACAAGCATTGTTAATACAAGCAAAAAATTGAAGAAAGTAGAAGGGAAACATATTTAATCTACTGAAATCAGCTTTATGAATGACATTTATCTTTAAATTGAACAGGTGCAAGTAGAGTAAATTATGCTAAGGGAAACTTAACTATTGTTTCAAAAGAAGATGGCACCTCCACTCCAGAGGGTAGTATTTGCCTTAAAATATGATCTGCAAAAAGAGAAGACAAACTAACATATGGAAATTGAAGAAGAAGATATGATCAGAAATATCCTCAACCTTCACAATTTAGTTGAATGACTAATGCTGAAAAAATGATATCTAAAGAAAACCAATCCGAAATAATGGTAGCAACAACAAACTACAACAACAAAAAGGACATTCATGAAAAAGGATGGTACCAAATTGATCAAATATTAACATGTTTGTCAACCTATTACTTTGGCATCTTTTTATTTTCTATCCTGAAAATACTATTTACATCAGAGGGCAACCATGCTAAAGATGTTGTTCGCTGCCTTGCCAATTGCCACCTTCCTAATAGGAATGTTTTGTCAAACTTTCTTCCTTGTTGAGAAAGCCTTTGACCAACCATTAGCAATGTAAAAAATGGTGAATTTGACATGGTGCAGTTGTTAGGAAAAAGATCCATTTTTCATTGTCTGAAACGACATGCCTCATACATATCAGGAGAAGCAACATGAAATTTTAATCTATGGCCTCAATCTCTTTCATCTTTAATATAAGTTTGAAGCACAAATTATACAAGTTATTTTGCTTATTCATTGTGCTTCAAACTTATAATTTCATGGCACTACTACACTCCAATAGTTCAGTAGAACATTCAATTATTCATATAACAAGATTGACCTTATAAGGATTGCTAGGAAGAGTCTTCTCCTCTATAATGAGATAAATAGCTCATATTGAGAAAATTGTGTCAATAATAAAACTGGTATCAGGGAACATAAAATTGATAGTGGTGGTGGAAGCGGGCAAGCAAGTAGACACTGAACAGTGGCGGTGCAAGTGGCAGTGACAGCTACTGCAAGTAAAGGCAGCAGCAAAATTAGCACTCAAACTTGCACAAATTCTTCAGCTGCCTCTACCACCCTTGCCTCTGTCATTAGGTATTAACAAAGAGGAGGTGTTTTGAGGAGAGACGGGAAACCTTAGGGATAGAAAATTCTTTCTGTTCTTTATCATACATTGTTGAAACAAAACTAGATGGGAATCTAGCAGCTTGGGAATTTTCAAGTCATTCAGCCTTTCAGGGTCTCCTTGTAAAATAAGGGATAGAATGAGTTGAAAAGAAATATAAGATAGAAGGTTACAGACAAAAAAAAATGAGGAACATAAATCAAAATTTTGAGGAAGAAGATGACAAATACACAATGTCATATAATCTCAAAGCACAACTTGAACAATAAGATCTCAAGGCTCTTACCTTAGGGTAAATGTGTTATACTGTTATTGAAATCTGAATTAACCCAACCAAGTTAAATTATCTTCTTCTCTTCATTTCTCAAGAAAATTGAAAAAGACAATAATCCTTAAAGGTATTCGCAGAGACAAACACATGGAGCTAAAATTAACGATCATCACAAACTACGGATAAAACTAGGATTTGACCAAAGAAACATGGGCCCCATGTAACTTACCAACGCCCCAATAAGAATATCCTAATGTTAATTCATGTGGCACTGCTTCAATGTTGCAAATGTCCTTAAGTGAATCCAGCAGATGACTTGGAATTTCAGATAGATCTGTAATTGAAATAAGACAAAACTGTCAATTTTAATTCATGAGATGATGCTGGTATAGAAGGCCTTAGACTGCCTGCAATTAGTAATGCCTGCAAATACTGATTGCAGGCAAAGAAAATGGTGTAAATGATATTATTAACTAGGGTGTCTAGGTGCATGTAAATGAAACTCATATTTGCAATGGGCATTCTCATATATGACAAAATTATAATACATTAAGATATTTGATATTGACATTCTTGTTCTTTTTATACTTTTAATTCCAGAGAAAAAACTATAACATTATGCTAGAATAGGCACGTCTTTAAACAAGAGTATAATAACAATTAATAATATATATTTTTGCCAGTTATTTTAAATCTTCATTAAAAAAAGATCTTTTGTTACTATTAAAGTACCTTTTAATTTAATATTGTTGATAACATCTTATTGATGTGAACCATGTAAACAAAGTTAAAATGGCATATTCAAATATTTGAATGTTTGTTTTAAATTCGATAATAATCATTGTAGTCAGGCTGTACTACTGTACAAATCATGTCCTTCTGTGAATTCTATGCAAGACTAGTAGAAATTTCAATATTTTGTGAAAAAATGACGTGCTAGTAATATTATATATATTTTTTTATTCTAATACTCTCATTATTTTATGAATTTATAAGGAAAATGAAATCAGAGTTAAAAAATGAATATTATATATATATATATATAGGATTGATATGCTGCGCGCCTGCAAAGTGCGCGACTGTGCGCGACTTGCCTTCCTGATCGGTCACCAATCCGATCAGGGAACCTCCTGATCGGTCTCTGGACCGATCAGGAGGTTCCTGATCGGTCTGTAGACCGATCAGAAAATGATCGGTTCCCTGATCGGTCTCTGGACCGATCAGGAGGTTCAGGAAGGCAAGTCGCGCACTGGGCAGGCGCGCAGCATATCAATCTTGTATATATATATATATATATATATATATATATATATATATATATATATATATATATATGGTGTTATTTAGTTCAACGTGTGAGTGATATTACATGGTAGTAAAATCCAACACGTAGGAATTCTCAGAATAGACAACTTTCTATATCCTAACTACAATGGATTTACAAATAGAAATTCGTATGCAGACCCAAAATGCCTGTAAACAAATCAATGTGTAGCAAATCCTAATTTTAACTGCCCATTTGTAGGCAGAACCAAATAAACTCATAGTGGAACCAGCCGAGCTACATGTAAATGAAGAAATAAATTACCAAGCGACCACCATTTGATTGCATATTTGTAACAGTTGCTTGTTTCTTGAAAGTACAATAGCTATGGTTGTTGAAAGAAAACCCAACATAGCCCCATCTTTTATTCAGGAAAATCTTAACCAAAGTTTACACATTCTTGTGATTCCTAGGATTAGGCAATAGTAACTGTTTTTCCTTGAAAACTAGATGCAGTAAGATAACCATGCACAAGGTGTTTTGACCCAGCATACATGGAAAAGTTATGTAAATGGAAGGAAAAATAATGAAGTAGATAACTACAAAAGGCAACTAATCTTTGATAGATAGGCGAGCAAAGAGTCCACTTTGATCAAAGACTATGTTATGATTAAAGAAGTGTTATCAAAGAATATGTGAAATGATGAAATAATTACCCCTATAGATGTTAATAAATAGTCATATAGAGTTGAAACCTATTTACCACCTTGGGGTATAAATTTAGATCTACAACTACAAGTTCTGCATGTATATATGCATACACAAGGCCAACAGAAAATAATAAAAAAAGATTGCAAGTTGTATCTAGTTCTAACCCTAGATTTAGAGCTATATGAGCAACTAAAGCCCAGTGGAAATAGACCCAAAAAAAATTACAAAAATGAGTGGATCGATTAAGTAATCAATATGCAAAATCTTCTTCTGTTCTTCATATTTGAACAAATTCCAGGAAAATTTATTTAATATCAATTCTAGGTGATGCTCCTGATTGGATCCTTAGACCGCACCAATTAAAAGGTAGAAGGTTCTACAGCACTAAAATTTTACCTAATCAAACAATAAAGCAGTTTAATCAGGTTAAGTCTTGTAAAACATAACTAGGAGAATACTAGAAATGGATTATTCAGTTACAAAAATGTAGACAAACTTTAAAGCAAATTGACTGGATTATGAAGCTGAATTAGATATAAAGCCTCACCAGGATTTTGAATACTTTCAGATAGAATGATTAATCGGTTTTTCTCGCTAGTTGGATCCTCAACAATGGGTTTAATACGCACTTTATCAATCAAGTATCTGCATAAAGAAGAAAACATGTCACCAGCTAGTTCAACAAAGTAAAAGAAATAATTTTTTTCAAATAATTTTTTCATATGTTACATGTTGGCATAATGTTGGCCTAAGAATTAATTCCTTTGCGATGGTCATCCATGTAGTTCATAAATTTTATCATACCTTTTGTGTTATTATACATATAAAAGGGAAACATTTTGTACGTATGTGATAATTCATGATTAAATCATTAGCATTATCAAAGAATCAGTTAGTTTAATTATGATATTGGATCTATTGAACCAGCCAACGCATTGTAAGTAGCAAATAGCATGATGGAACACACTGAAAACGTCATTCTGAAACAAAGCTGTAAAAAGAATATCAAGTTTCAATTTATTCTCAAAGATATATTGGCGATTACCTTAGAGTCATTTACATAATTTCTGAAAATATGGCATCCCCAATTTATATTTTAAGCATTACCAATCATGATCAGCATTTATCTATTTCACGATCAGTTTTCCTCTTATTTTTTTGAAAATGCATAGGCGCCTACTACTGAGTCCATCAGGCTGCTATTTTTTGCTTCTTTAGCTAGCCATCAGCAAGAGTAAGTTGATTCAAAGTACAGTATGATTGAAAGCCATGAATAACGAACCCCTAAGGCCTAAACAACTATACTTTGTCCTCTAATTTCAAATTGCTGGCTTTTTTCTATCTAAGCGACTATTCTAAGCTATACAAGAGTTCTTTCAGAAGGTAAATAGGACTCAGTTGGCTAACCACACTTATTTCAACTTTCTCATTCTAAGGTTTATTACATAGCTAACATAACACTAATATACAATCCAAAGACACTGTATACTCCAATCTAATGTTTTGAACTCTATAATCTTGGTAGATTGCGTGAACGCTCCTTTTATTATCCTTCCATTCCATGAACCAGAAAAGGCCCATCCACCGTTCCAGATGGGAGCAATTAAATAGGATTAAAAAACGTAGAAATCCAGAGATTTCGGGGATTTACTGACCCGCTTAGTAGACGGCTGACGGTTACGCAATGCTCCCGGGGTATCCTTAAAGCCCAAAGCTGGAGCTTGACGTCGAACCTGCTCTCGTCCAACAACTGCAAAGACGAGCAGTTCCCTTCCGAGAAGGGTTTCTTTGAATCTCCGGAATAACAGAACCCATCTGGTGCTGAGCTGAAGGAATCGTGACCGGCCGTTGTTTGGGCGGTACAATGGGTGGAAGCCTCGCTGATAGACTGGAGCATATCCTCCGCCGCGTCAACCATGACCGCCAGCGAACTTAAACGTGGCTACGTAACCCTATTTACTCTCTGAACGAGCCAAAAGTAACTGAGCATGCCCTCGAACAGAAACTCCCTAATCGATGCGTGGCGTAGTGTAGAGACCACCGCACGATCTTTCCGCTTGTGACGGTTCCGTCGACGGTGAGAGATGTCGGAACGACGACTGAGTCGAGAACGAGGTTGTGACGGCGCTTAAGCTGATAACACGCTCAGCGTTACCAGGGTGGGAGATGATGTTGGTGAAATCCAAGGCTAGAGCCTTGGGTGATCGAGCTTGGCGGCGGAGGAAAGCCGGGACAACGCCCGGCCCCTAAATCTGGTGACGGCCAGGGCCTCATTAGATCGACGGCTAGATTGCCACAACATCAATCGCAAGGTCAAGGATCCTGGAGACCTGGACCAGTCTTTGGTAGATGGACTATAGCCTATGTATCAAACAGGTAAGGTCTAATTTACCCATCAATAAATTTACAGGGCCTTCTTGGTAAGAATTCTGGATCAGAAAATCACTCCTCCAAAATTAAGTCAAAGTAATCATCCAATAGAAAAATAAATAATAGAAAATTCAAAACCAATATTTTCGAGTTCAACATTTTAAAACGGCCATTTACTCTTTAATTTTACATATTACCAAAAAAAAAACAAAAAAACCGTACACAATTTAGAATTAATCAAATCATCATAC
This sequence comes from Zingiber officinale, assembly GCF_018446385.1. NCBI lineage: Eukaryota > Viridiplantae > Streptophyta > Magnoliopsida > Zingiberales > Zingiberaceae > Zingiber > Zingiber officinale. The sequence continues at coordinate 7,669,091 of NC_055998.1, forward strand.
CCCTTCATATTTTTTTTTCATAATATCCTTCTCCCTTTATTTTTTTCAAAAAAAAAAAATCTGCCAACCCTACTCTTTCATCTCCGTTCCCTCCATCACCGAAGCACCGATAACGATTATCCGTCTTCATCCCTTCGTCTTTGTCAAGCAGCGCAAAGAGACATGATAAGTCGACAATGGCGGTCAACTCCATCAATTTTAAAAGAACACTAGGGTAATTTTTCATCACCATTTCATCTTAACTTCATTCACTCTCTTTTCATGATCCTCACGTCATTACGTTGTATTTTTTCTTTAATTTTTTAGTATTTAGTGTTTTTTTATTTATTGTTATTGTTAGGTAAAATTTGATGAGTTGGAGAATTTGATCACAATAGAAGGATAAAATGAGCATTTTTGAATGATGAGATTAATTTTGTCGATTCTTTATCAGACGACTCTAATAGTAAGAATGTAAATGTGTCCTTGATAACGAAATAAGTTTTTGATTTTAGATTAAACATTTAAAGTTTGTGTAGCTAATGGTATAAAATTAATTTCATACTAAAAATCTATATTTTTAATATGTAAATTACTTTTCCCACCTCTGAAAGTCCACCCCCCTCTCTCTCCTCTATTAAATGACTTTTTCACCCCTCCTTCTTTAAATAACAAATTATTTTTTATTTATTTTATTTATTTCTTTAAATTTTTTTCAGTTGAATTTACTTTTTTAATTTTATTTTTTTAATAAATTTTGTTTATTATTTTTTCATCAAATTTTTTTATTTTTTATCCATATTTTACTTTTAATTTTTTTTATAAATAATAACTCCTAAAATATACTATTTTTTAAAAAATAAAAAATTACAAGAGATCAATCCTCTATTCCAATATCACCTGCACTTGTTCCCACTCATCGCCATCGGCGCAATCAGCGTCAAAATTTGGCCAGATCTGAGCAGACTTTTCTTCACCGTCGATTTGAGTCCCTTCTCAGATTCGGTCGAATACCGATGTTGATCGTGTCAATGGTGATCCTCCTGAGTTCACCTTCCCCCTAGGGTATAGTTCTGGTCGGGACGACGATTAGAGGTCGCCGATAGTGGGCTGAGACGACGAGTGGAACACGAGGACAGAGAAAATTAAGAACATAGAATCCGATCTCAGATTATAAATATGATATTCTTGTCGAAAAAATACTTAATAAAAAACAAAAAAAAAATTGGAATAAAAAAATAGTATAAAGGTAAATAATATGATGGAGCTGGAAGAGAGTGTGTGTGGAATGTGAAAATATATAATTAAAAAATAAATAAAATATTAAAAAATTATACTATTTTTTTAATATTAAATAAATATTATTTACCATGATAAATATATAATAAAAAATTATTTAAAAAGAATAAAATTGATTAAAAATGATAAAAAAGAACTGATTAAAAAATAAAACTGTTAAAAAAAATTGATAAAAAAACTGATTAAAAAGAAATAAAAATTTGTAAAAAAAAATCATAGACGTTGAATAAGGGATATAAAAGTCAAAAAATGGGTGAGACTGAGAGGTGAGGGTGTCAGGGGAGAGGGGAAAAGCAGGTCTCTTTTAATATAATATTGATATAATTTTTATGATATCAAAATCTTTGATATAGTATGTAAAATTTAATATACCATATCGAATTTGCCCGAATTAAAATCCGTAATTTTTTCCACTTAAAATCACATTTTTTATGCATTAAAATATGTGATTTTTTCCTCTTAAATTCACATATTTTTTCTTAAAATCTGCTATTTTATGCATTAAAATCTGTGATTTTTTATACCTTAAAATCTGTTATTGTTTTCTTTTATTAAACTATCAACATCCATTTCACGGTAGGATTTATTGTCAGCAAAATATTTTTGACACCAGCATAATTTTATCTTAGTTTTTATTTATATATTGATGTGTACTCCATTAAGCATTTGTTTTAAAAAAAAACATACTATTCAATTTTTCTTAATATTACTTAACCATAGATGATCTCTTTTTCCGCTCGAGCTGTTCGTTTCAATCATCCTTTCAAGTATAAAATCATACTTTATAATTAAAAAAATTAAAATAAATTTTTTAAAATGTTGGTATAGAAAGCATCCGACGATCGAATCTATATTTTGATTATGGCAAACGGTTCAAAGTTAAGGTGTTTTATTTACTAATATGTTGAATAAATGTTACAGGAAAAGTTCTAAGTGTACTTAGGTAAAAGTTCTAGCTGCGGTTAGGCAGATGGAAAACCCTAGAGGACAGTAACCCTAGGTCATAGGGGGCGGTAACCCTATGCAGAAAGCCTTCGCGGGTTGAGGTCTTCGGACAAAAATCCTAGGGGGCGGTAACCCTAGGTTGAAATCCTGATGTCACGACCGGGTGGAATACTGGACGGGTCATAGACCGGACGTCCAACATGAAGACCGGAAGACTCGAGCGCCGAGCAAAAGTCCAGTCGATCTGGAGAACTAAAACAGGTAAACTCTCCTGAATGGAGTAGGTAAGGGCGCGTTCCCCGGAAGAGGGAACAGTAGGCATTGGTTCTACCTAAGGTTTCCGATTGGAAATCTGAAGTCAGAACCGGACAGCCCGGAGACTGTCAAATACTACTTTTACTATATTTTATGTGCGCTAACTTTATCTTGTAGGGTATGTGTGTGTTTTGTGGACTGACGTGTCTTGCAGGGACAAAGGAGCAAGTCTAGCCCCGGATGAACAGTGTCCAAGGCGCCTCCATGGAGTTTGGAGGCGCCTCAGGTGCAAAGCAGAAGTTGGCTGCGAAGAGGAGCTAGAGGCGCCTTGAACCATTGAGTGGAGGCGCCTTGGATAAGCATGGAGGCGCCTTCAAGAGGATGAGTTCGACCAGTTCAGTTCTGATCCACGCGGCTGACTCGGCATGTTGGAGGCGCCTTGGATGGTGTTTGAGGCGCCTTAAGCAGTGTATAAAAGGAGGTTTCGAGCAACAGGTTTGATCATCAGTTCTCAAGTGTTCCTTCCTCCAAGTGCTGCTAACAAGACAACTCAGAAGTGCTACGACAAGTTCCCGACGACCAGAAGCTTCAAGATTTCCAGTTTGTGTCGTCGGTATAGTTTTCCTTTATTACACTTGTAATACACAATTGTACTTATTTCCGATATTATAGTTGTTGCCCATCGAAAGTGATCAACGATCGCGTGCCTTAGAGTAGGAGTCGACCAAGGCTCCGAACCAAGTAAATCTTGGCGTCCCTTGTGTTTGTTATTTTTGTTTATTCCGCTGCGTTATTCGAGTTTTACGATTCCGAAACGAGTGAAAGCCACGAGCGTTATTCACCCCCCCTCTAGCGTGGTCTCGATTCAACAAGAAATACCTCCATTCGGCGTTTTTAGTGTACGAACTCCCCCTTGAACTTTGTCAAGTAGAAGATTGGTCTAACCATCAATTTCTTTATTTTGGTCGGTGGTTTGTCCTTCTGAAAGGTCCTCACTCTGATATCAATTATAGATCCCGGTGCATCCAGCAAAAGGATGAATGACCTAAAATTATAAAAATATTCTTCTCGAAGCTTTCAACTTAAGTTAATATAAATATTTCAATAAACGAAACTAAAATGTATAAAAAGTAAATATGAGATAAAAGATTTACTTGGTTTGTAACTGGGGAGGTTGCTCATCCAAGGTAAATGAAACTCAAGTAGCAAACTCCTTTTTTGACATGAGTTAGAGGCGGAGAAACCTCGTACAAGACATTGACGGTACAAAATTTGAAGAATAAAGTAAAGAACTTGAATATAGAAAGTGTTGTGCTTAATGAAGAAGATCATAGCTCTATTTATAGCTCATTAGTCGAAACTAGCTGTTTACTGACATAGCAACTCTGGGCGCTTGAACCCTCCCTGGGCACCCCCAGTTATGCGCCTTATATGCTCGCAACGACTACGCAACGGTGCGATGATAAAGTTTTATCATGGTTTGGGCGCCCGGAGTGCTACTGACGTGGACTCAACGATGATCCATAGCTCCGAGGTGCTTGTTCGGCACCACACTAGTCTCGGGGTGCTTGTTCGGCACCACACTAGTCTCGGTTCCCAGACTAGCTCTGGGCGCCCGGACTCCGAGCGCGTTGACTTTTTCTAGGCGTTTGGACTTAGTCAACTCATGTTGACTTTGTCCGATTTTCTGCTCCGATCACTTGGGTGATTTTCCGGCCATCCAGAGTTGAACTCACCCGAACCCAACTCCGGCCTTCTCTCCTCGAGCAGTCTTCCGCTCCGACTTCTCATCCCTCAGAAGCGTTGCGCGCTTCCTTTTAGCTTGCTCCACCAACATACTCTTCCATAGTTTCTCGTCCCTCGGATGCACCGAGTCCATCGACTTGATTCCCGTGTCATCCTTCTTGTCCATCGCATCTTCTGCTTGATTTCTTGCATTCCTAAGTCCCTGCACACTCAAACACAAGACATCAAATACGCAGGACCTAACTTGATTTGGTTGATCACATCAAAACTAATATGGGGTACTTACAGAAGGTATGTAAAAGGTAGTAAATAACTAGGGTTGTAAACAAGGCAAGTCGAGCTAAGCTTTGGGGTATCAAGGTTGTTTGATAAGCTAACTGAGTCAATCCGAGTTGAGCCTAAAATGAACCAAGTTTTTGAAATGATTGTTTAAGCTTGGTTTGTTTTATTTTTGATGAGATTGAGCTTGGCTTGTTTAAATGTTATTGAGCTTTCAATTTAAGCTTGGCTTAAGTTTGGTTCATTTAGATGTTATCGAGCTTTCAATTTAAGCTTGGCTTAAGCTTGGTTTGTTTAGATGCAATCGAGTTCTCAATCAAACTTGTTTGATTGTTTAAAACTGTTGTTTGCTTGATTGGTTCTTGAACTGGATAATTCAAACTTACTTGTTTATTTTAAAGATATTTTTTTTTTGTATATTTAATTAATATGTTGATAAGAGTTTTATTAATAAACATGGTTCACAAATATTGTTCATGAAAGTTGTTTGTGAATATTATTCATGAATGTTGTTCACGAACTTTAACGAGCTAAACACATATGTGTTCAAGATTATTTGTTTAGTTTAACAAGTTGTTTAAGCCTCTTTATTTAATCGATTTTGTATGTATTGACCAAATATAAATAATTTCTTACTAAGCTGAATACCAAGTTTAGTCATAAACATTTGATTCATTTATAATCCTATTTGATTCATTTATAATCCTATAAATAACATATAGTCCAAATAGGAGATTTTTTTTCTAACTACATAAGAGAATCAACCCTTGTAGATTGTTAGAACGAGTCAAGGTACGAGTTAATTAATAGAAGGATATAAACTAGGGACGGATCCAGAATTTAAATTAGGGGAGGCTTGAAGTTAATATAATAAATTATATATCATTAAAAAATATAATAGATTATATATATGTATAACAAAAAAGTCATTACATTATTCTATTCAACAAAGTTATGCTCTATGAGATTTTAAAACATAAAATTCATCTATAATAGAATCTACATCTATATCCTTAACTAAATCTCATTCAATATAGAGTGTTAAACAATCTTAAAGAAAATCATTTGTACATCTATATTCAATTTTTCTCTTTTTCCTCTTTAGATTGGACATGCATCACATTATCAATATGTTGCGAGGATCTCGCCAAATTTTCAACCTTTCTTTCACACATAGTATGAAGTGAAGAAGTTGTAGAACCAATATGGGCAAGAAATGCACATGTTTTTCCTTGGTTTACCCTTTTTCAATTGTCAAATCCTTTATTTAACTAGTGCTGAGATATTAGATGAATTAACATCATTCAGGAAACGAAAACACTAAAAGCAATATGCCTTATTTGTTGAAGGCGAATACTCTAACCAATGAAATTTCTGAAACCATGTTTTTTGAAACTAACGATTCTGACTTCCAAATTTTATAGCCAGATACTCCAACATATCTAGTTGATAAGGCCCCATTTTTAGATATGAACGTCTTATCTCATCTCGTACATTGATATGATATTCATATATCTGTTTTCTTTTTCCCAGATCTCGTTCAATACAAATAGAGGATGATTGATGGTCATCGCTTGAAGAGGAAATTGAAGGAATTTGGACACTAAGAATCAGATGACTTTCACTATATTGATGTTGCCTTGTAGGGACAGTTGGAATTGAAGTGCTTTCACTTGTTTAATGATATCTTTTTTTAAAGTAAGAGGCTATCGTTTTTCCTTTCTTCACAACAGATTGGTGTTCCATTGTAAAATAATTCAAATTATATCTCTAAATAAATAATGAAATAACAATAGAATAAATAAACAATTAAGAGTAGTAGTAGACATGCTAATAAAATAGACAAAATCAAAATCAAGTGACTAATCACATAAAACCAAGACAAGGCATAATGCCACGTCTAAATATCTAATTTATGTGGCCAAGGAAAAAAAGATTATTTATTATTCTAGGCTTTAAATCTTATGGCATCCTAAATATCTATCCACTAAAAGAGACAACCATCAAACCACGTGTCCTATGATCATCTGAAACAGATGTAACTATTAAATCACGAAGAAAAATGAGGACAAGAAGATGGACACTTTTAAAATCCGATTAAGATGAAAATGAAAACAAATAAATTAGGGTTGACCTTTCTTCCGCTGCCGATGATGGTAGACGTCGACGCTTCCTAGATCCAGGCCCTTCGTGGCTTCGCCGATTCCTGATAACTCAACGGAGGGTTTAATCATCAATTTATAGAGATGTGCAACACTACAGGATCTGCACTAAGCCAATAATCCAAAATTAATTAAACTCACATTGTATCTCTCCTTAAAAATAAATTTTAGATGGGGCAACAGGGCTGGGCTATAGCCCAGTATTGCCTCTCTGACATAAACCATGAAAAAAAACAAAGTAACTAAATTTAAATTATATTAATAATCTACTATAAATAATAAATATTGTACATTAATTTAAAACTAACACTGTATAAAGAAATTTAAGGAAAAATATAAAAAGAATATTTAGTAATTTTAATTAAAAAAAATATTACACTTAACTAAAATTATAACTACACAACGATATTTAAAAAAATAAAAATAAAACAACAATTAATGCATTTGTTGACATATTGCTACCGGACTAAACCTCTAATTTACGCTAAACTTATCTCGGTAGGATATTTATATTGTCATCCAAGTATCCACGGTTTAATTCCTAACTGATGTGGATATATTGAATGACATAGGAGTAATTAGGGGAGAAAAGAGGGTGTTTTGGTCATTCGACGGGAGCCCTTTTAGGGCACCGTGCATCACGTTCGAAAAGGGGGGCTGGTCTTAGGCTCCGACGCCGCTAATAGATCCAGCTCTTCATATGAAGACTTGGTCAACACAGAAGCCATCTCGGCACACCCCCCCCCCCTCTGGGACGTCGCGACTTGGTCAACGTTCTCGCCACCTCACCCGGCGGTCCGTCTGACTCAGATTCCGCACATGATCAATTTGGCGCCGTCTGTGGGAATCTTCTCCACCTGTTCTGGAACGTGAAGATGGACGACGTCGGGAGGTTCTTTGCTATTATCACAGTCCTGGAGGATCCCGACGAGCATATTATCTTCTACCCTCACTCCACGAGTATTCGGGAGTCGAGGGATTGAGTTGGAACTTCAGTTGGTCGATAGATTAGTTTTTCCATTATATTTTTTCCATGACTCCACGGGTATTCGGGAGTCAAGGGACCGAGACAAACCCTTAGTCGGTTGTCACGGCTCCCCGATTAGGTACATTACATGCTTTGTTTCCTTTTTACGGTTATAGGAGCTGCTATAGCCCCCTGATAAGAGAGTAAGATCCTGGTTCTTTGATCAAAGACTAGGGCCTTCGATTTTTGATCGAACACTAGGGGCCCAGCTCTCCGATCAGATATTAGGGACATAGCTCCCCGCTCATACACTAGGGACACAACTCCACCGATCACTAACTCGCAATACAACTTCCCGATCAGGATCTAGAGGTCTCGCTCTTTGATTACAGGCTAGGGGCCTTACTCTCCAATCAGGGACCAAGGGCCCAGCTCCCCGATTAGGTGTGTTATAGGTTCTGCACCCTTCGCCATGAGGCTCTGCAGCCTCTGACTGCTATAGGCTCTGCACCCTTCACCATGAGGCTCTACATCCTCTTACTACTACAGGCTCTGCACCCTCTTACTGCTATAGGCGCTTCACTCTATTATTACTATATGCTATGTATTCTCCACTTGTTTTACATTCTCTTACGTCTACAGGTTCTGCTCTCTTCACCCGCGGTGCTCTGCTTCCTTCTATTGCTACGGACTCTTCTCCCTTATATGGCTATGAGTTTCACTCCCTTTGACGGTCAGGGCTCAGATTATTTTTCTCCCTGACTCTGCGGACATTTGGGGGTCAAGGGATCGACACTATTCCTCTCACTGACTTCACGGACATTTGGGAGTCAAGGGATCAAGTCAGATCTTTATACGGTTGACACCACTCTGTGATCATGTATGATAAAGGCTTTGCTCCCTCATATTGTTACGGGCTCCGCTTTTACGACCTTCGTGGCTTATCTCCCCCGTTCGGGATTGAGCAGTCTTCATTGGTCTCGAACAAGCTTATCAACTTCCTTATCTCCCCTGTTCAGGGTCGAGCTATCACCACCGGTCTCAGACCGGAGTATATCACCTCTTTCCTCCCCCGTTCGGGGTCGAGATAATCGCCACTGGTCTCGGACCAAAGTATCGCCACTGGTCTCGGACAAGAGTATCGCCAACGACCTCTCGGACTGGAGAATCACCACTGGTTTTGGACCAGAGTATCACCACTGGTCTCAGACCAGATTATCGCCACCGGTCTCGGACTGGAGTATCGCCACCGGTCTCGGACTGGAGTATCGCCACTGGTCTCGGACTAGAGTATTGCCACCGGTTTGAGACTGGAGTATCGCTACTGGTCACAGATCAGAGTATCGCCACTAATCTTGGACCAGAGTATCCCCACCGGTCTCGGACTGGAGTATCGCCACTGGTCTCGGACCAGAGTATTGCCACCGGTCTCGGATCGGAGTATTGCCAACGACCTCTTGGTCGGGATTCCAGACTCTTACCTTTCTTAGGGTGAGTTATAAGTGAGCCTGCTCTCATGCCCAATGACCTCTCGGTCGGGTCCTAGACTCTCGCCCCAGTGCGAGTTATAAGTGAGCCTGCTTTCACGCCCAACGACCTCTCGGTCGTGTCCCAGACTCTCGCCCTAGTGCGAGTTATAAGTGAGCACGCTCTCACGTCTCCAGACTCTTGCCCCAGTGCGAGTTATAAGTGAGCATGCTCTCACGTCCAACGAACTCTCGGTCGGGTCCCAGACTCTCGCATCAGTGCGAGTTATAAGTGAGTCTGCTCTCACGCCCAACGACCACTCGGTCGGGTCCCAGACTCTCGCCCCTAGTGCGAGTTATAAGTGAGCATGCACTCACGCCTCTAGACTCTCGCCCTAGTGTGAGTTATAAGTGAGCATGCTCTCACTCCTCCAGACTCTCACCCCAGTGCGAGTTATAAGTAACCATGCTCTCATGGCCAACGACCTTTCGGTCGGGTCCCAAACTCTCGCCTCAGTGTGAGTTATAAGTGAGCATGCTCTCATGACCAACGACCTTCCGGTTGGGATTCCAGACTCTTGCCCTAGTGCGAGTTATAAGTGAGCATGCTCTCACGCCCAACGATCTCTCGGTCGGCGCTCACCGCTCACTTGCCGCTCTGCCCGACACTCATCATACTCGCTTTACTCGCCACTCTGCCCAACACTCATCATTAGCATTTTGCTCACCGCTCATTCATCGCTCTGCCTGACACTCATTGTTCGCGACTCACTTGTCGCTCTGCCTGACACTCACCATTCGTGTCTCAATCATTGCTATGCACGACACTCACTGCTCCTGCCTCACTTGCCACTTTGTCCGGAACTCATCTCTCGCATCTCACTCATCGCTTTGCCTCGCATTTGCTGCTCGATCGATACCCGCTTTCCTCCTTACACGACATTCGCAGAACCGCCTAATTGTTCTGGGCTATGTTCCCATTCTCATTTGATCTCAGGTTCTGTGTTTCTCAAGTTTTGTGTTTATCCAGCGCACAGGCTTTGCGCCCACTCAGCATTCTTTCAATCACCGTGTTGGCCTTCTCTTAGTCAACCGATCAGTATCACTTGGCTATATGCTCAGTTGTTTGCTTTGTACCAGTCGACATTTTTCCCGGTCGCGATTTACTGTCACTCTGTTGACATTTTCTCGGCCGCACGTTTGATACCACTCACCCATCACCTTTCAACCCGCTTAGCATTTTTTGATCCAGGTCGGCATTATTTGATGTCCTAGTCGCGATTTACTGTCGCTCGGTTGGCATTTTTCCCGGTCACGCTCACGGCTCTGCTCGTCCATCATTCTCTCTATTGTCCGATCGCGATTTATTGACGCTCGGTCAGTATTTTTTTCGGTCGCGCTCACAACTCTGTTCGTCCATCATTCTCTTTATTGCCTGATCGCGATTTATTGACGCTCGGTCAGTATTTTTCCAGGTCACGCTCACGTCTCTGCTCGTCCATCATTCTCTCTATTGCCCGATCGTGTTTTTATTGATGCTCAGTCTGTATTTTTCTCGGTCGCGCTCACGGCTCTGCTCGTCCATCATTCTCTCTATTACCCGATCACGATTTATTGACGGCCAGTCAGTATTTTTTCTGATTGCGCTCACGGCTTTGCTCGTTCATCATTCTCTCTATTACCCGGTCGTGATTTATTGACGCTTGGTCAATATTTTTCTCGGTCGCGCTCGTAGCTTTGCTTGTTCATCATTCTCTATGCCGCTCGGTCGCGATTTACTATCGTTCGGTCGACATTTTCTCTGTCGCGCATGCGACATTGCTCGTTCGTTCTCATTCCATTCGAACGACATTATCTCTGCTTCTCGGTCGACATTTTCTCGGTCGCGCACTCGACATCGCTCGCCCGATTCTCATTCCATCCGAACGACATTATCTCTATCGCTTGGTAGGCATTTTTTCGATCGTGCCCTCGGAACCCTTTGCTCGTCGTCTTTCGATTCGCTCGACATTCTCCCTATAGCCTGGACAACACTCAACTCGTTCACCGCTCCCACCTCCTTTCATCGCTTCTCCTAGCGTTCATCGCTCGTATCTCACTCGTTGCTCTGCTAGGTGCTTGCCGTTCATTGCTACTCGTTTGATGTTATATGGCAAGCACAACGATCAAACTCTGCATTCAGGACGGAATTCACTTTTTGTTTGACTGGGTCTAGTTAGTCGGAGTTACACCTCCTTCGACTAAACTTGAAGGGGAGACTTGTAATGTCGATATATTGGATGACATAGGGGTAATTAGGGGGAGAAAGGAAGACATTTTGGTCATTTAACGGGAGCCCTTTTAGGGCACTGTGCATCACGTTCGAAAAGGGGGGCTGGTCTTTGGCTCCGCCGCCGCCAACAGGAAGGAAGAGGTCTCTCTTCCTCCCTCCTGCGCTCCTCGTCGGCGCCGACGTCGGCTTTCGGCCGCCACCTCTTCTTCTCTCCCTCTCCTCACCGTGCCGCCACCATGGGACAGGCCTCGCCATCTCTGAGCACATTTCGCCGCCGGCCGCCTCCAAGAAGCGCGCCACCGTCCTCCTCCTCTGCTCCCTCTCCCACCTCCGATGATCGTCACCAAGCACGCAGCGCTACCTCCCGATGCACGCGGCGCTACCTCTTGATGTCGGTTGCCACCTCCATCATCTCACCTCATGCCAGCGGCTACCTCCCTTGTCGGATAGGCTTTCAGATGCCGACATAAGATGCCATCGCTGCCTCTGTTGCCCCCTCTCCATCACCGGAGACGCGCCACAACCTAGGCATCGTGCGCCATGGCAGCCTCGCCGATCAACAGCAACAACGCCGACGTACCAAGGAGGCACCGCCTCCTCCCCTCACACCGACAACCTCATCGGCCGCCCCCATGGCCAGACCTACACACTCGCTGCCGGCTTCGTCAAGACCCTCCTCTCCAACTGTCCCCTAGCACAGATTCGGTTACTATGACCGTTGTCGCCAATCTGACCATATCGCGCTTCCATTGTGTTCTAGCCTTCGAGCAGAGTCTATGTTTCGACCTCCGCACTGATCTGGGTTGTGTGTCATGTTTTGATCTTCGTGTAGCTATTGCTATCCGACCTGTGTGTCGTTATTGGATTTCAGCCTGCGTGCCAATATCATAACCTGGTCTGTGTGCCGAGGTCATATTTGGTTTCGTGCCACCGCGTTCGGCTTCGTGTCGTCAGATCCAGCTCTTCATCTGGCTTATCCATTTACTCTTCCGGATCACGACAACTCGACCAGCGTCCCATCCGAGGGCGCCCCCTGAGCCAGGGTACGTTTTTCGTATTCGCCCCTCATTTATTTCATTATTATATTATTAGTCTGTTACTTATATATTCGTTGGATCTGCCTCGAACCTCAGGGTACCAGAGACCGGGGCGACTCGATCGCTGACTGCAGGTAGTGTTGACCAGACTTCTGAAGACTTGGTCAACACAGAAGTCATCTCGGCACACCCCCTCTGGGACGTCAACATTCTCGCCACTTCACCCGGTGGTCCATCCGACTCAGATTCCGGACAGGATCACTAGCTATGGTGAATTTACATGATTTTTTCTTCCAAATAAAATGTGCAACTAAAAGATGCTGAACTTTTGGGTCATCTGTCGCGAGTATTTTCCGATTTATCCTGATGGTCGGTGGAAAAATTTTATGGTAAAATTGAGCAAATTAATTTAAACTATTGATTTTGATAGAGTAAAATATTTAAACACATTTTAAATAACAAGGAGAATAAAATCACAAGGCACATCATTTCACCTTATAGAATCGAGAAGCAATAGACCCAACAATGTCAGTGGTAAGTGATAGAACATATTTATTATGCAATGATGATTTCAAAATTCATTAAGGCATGTTCCCCCAAGAGTTTGGACTACTTATAATGATGGGCTATCTGTCATGGTCCATTTGTATTTTTTAATTTATCCTAGTAATTAATAAAAAAAAAATGATATGGTTAGACCAGTTATCTCTGACAGAGCCGACGCTAGAATGCTCAAAGTAGAGCTAATGCACAAGGCTCCTCCTTCGGCAGGGTCCATTTTTTTTTTTTAAATATTTTTTATGTTCCATGTTCATTAAAAAAAAATTCAAAAACGGTCTAATTAGAAATTTTGAAATATTAAGATTTTTTTTAAAGTACCCCCAACAAAAGAGAAAAACCGGTGAATTTTTCTATTTCTATCTCTTTAAATACTAATCTTTCATAATCCACTTCATCATTAAATTCTTCGTCCACTCCAACAACCACCATCCAGTGTCATTTTCTTCACGTCGTTACTGTCGCACCATCGCCCACACTAACGCTATATATTAATACATATGCTTAGACTCTTACATTTAGATGGAGTTTTCTTTTGAGACACAAAGGGTTTTTTTTTTCACCCGACCTTTAAAGTCAGAAAAGAATCGATAATGGTTATTCTTGGAAGATAAAATAATAGAGATATATTTAATTCTGTATTTGGTTATGAATAACAATGCATATGATCAAACCAAATTAGACAAACTCGCCGATAATGAAAGAGCTATTCCTGAAAACTAAATCTAAAGTTAATTTTGTATTTAATTTTAAAGTCATTGTTATTGTATGAGAAGAATTGTATATAATCTGTAATCTATATATAAAAAATAAAAAAAGCAATGTATTATTGTTAAAATCGTCATCCTAATAGATATTAATTCATGTATTATTAATCACGGTGTCATTACAATTATATTTCTACTGTTTGTGACCTACCACATTTATTATTATCATATTTATCATATAATATCTTAACAATTTTAACCATTTGTGTAAATATATTGGCTACTATATATAATTATCAATAATGTCTAACATAGTAAATTATTAATATTTTTTTATGATTATTCTAAATTACTATATTTATCGTCATTATTGGTGTTAATATGAGGCATTATAATACCTAAATGGTGTTAAAAATCAATGTGAATAGGTGTTACAATACTCAGACATTAACACGACATTCAATTCATTGAACGTCGTTAATGTGCAAATTTTATATAAAAAAATAAATTTTAGATATAGAAATAAAAATAAATAAATGGATAGGGGAACTCATAAATAATTAATGTTAATGTTAAAATGAATATGAATGTATTAATATAATAGCTAGGTACGAGACATACCAATACGGATGCCCTAATAGATAGTTTTTCATATTTTTTATAATATTATTTTCTATGTTACCTTTCATTTTTAATATGATATACTCAACTAGATATGGCAAAAGACGATTCGCTCGCCCCCGGCACCCCTGCCAACCTGTACTTAGGTCAGCACGAAGAAGATAAATCATGTAGGGTAACTAATAGCCATTAGTGCAAGTGACATTCTCAACTAGAGCGATTAGACCTAGAGGCCCATGAGTAGGGATGACAATGGGACGTGGTGGGGACGAGTTTGTCGTCCCCCTCCCCGCCCCTGAAGAAATTATATTAATCAGGGAAAAAGTAATAGAAAATATATTTGATTCTACTTTAAAGTGTTGAATTTAAGAAAAATTATATTCATTTTTAGATTTTTTTACTCTTAAAAAAATATGAGGGACAATTTGATAACGATATTTACATGAGAGAGCCAAACTTTGCATGCAGAGAGTGGAAGTAAAGTTTTATATTAAGATTGCCATCTGGGGAGGTCCGTTTGATATCCAAAAACTTCTTAACAACAGTCAAACAAGTGGGTAATATTAGGGTGAACTAAAAAAGTTTAGGTAGAGTCGGATCTAAGTATTAACTAGGTAAATGTCCTATAATAAGAAGAGTAGTTATGAACTTTGTAAACCATCTCTATGGGGCGGTGAGGAGAGTGTTGGAAATGGGGATAGTGGGGAACGTGGCCCATGTTCTCCACTACTCATAATGGAAAAGGTCCATTATGCCCCTGGTTTATTTCCCTATATAAAGGGGATACGTCCAAGGATCAAAAGGAAAATCAGGGTGCGTTGGAGACGAGAGTAAGAGGAGAACATCTGAGGCAGTGAGATTTGGTTTGTGGAATTGCGGAGGGCTTTCCAATCCTGTGATCGCTCTTCCGACAGCGAGTTTCGCCATCGCCGATTGCAGATCTGCGGGAGATCGTTGTAAGTTTTTAACCGCTCTATTTTTAATTCGTCTTTCATGTATTTAGTATAATCTACATTAGTATCAGAGTGCGTAGTTATTTCTAAATGCTTAGAGACGAATTATAAAATCGTTGTTCGGATGTTTTCTCGATTTGCCATTTCTCGTCACTGTTTTTTGCACGACTAATGTGTCGTAGCATACAACGTCGCTCACCGGCGACAGGGTCACTGGTAAGAGTCACCATCGGCGTTAACGTTGCTGCTCAACAGCGTACTATACCAAGTTTAAAAAATCGCGACAGTATAGCGATTTCCATCAGAGCAGGGCTCGGGCCACAAAGATATACCGGTGAAGGCATTCTGTGGCCTATGATGGCGTCTTGGTTGGTCGACGGAGTGCTCATGGTTGCTGCCTCTCACAATTTCTGCGCAAGCAGAGACTGGCTACGTGCGTTCGTCGAGGGTGAGGCAGTGAAGTGGTGGGCGGCGAACAGATCGTGGTGAAGAAAATGCCGGCAGCGTGCTTGAGGCGGCCTCGGCCTCTTGCAGTTTCTGTACCGTGTTTGTCGCTGGTGCGCGGCTGAGACGACATGTGACATGCGACGTGTGCAGCGTGCGGAAAAAAAATCGACGTAGAAAACGTGATATGACGAAGCACAGTGCTTCGTGAGTAATTTTCATTTAAGGAAAATTAAAAAAAACTAATAATAATAAAAAAGACGTGAGTGTAATTGCTGCATGTTTTTTTTAAAAAAAAAAAATTGACTTCCTATTTCGAATTGTTTTTCCATGAAAAATTTTTAAACTTATGTGTTTAAAAATTATTTATATATATTAATAAATATATATAAAATTATGCATGTTAAAATTAATTAAAATTATGATTGTTAGTCTAATTTTAATTAATTAGTTGGGTTTAAACTGGTTGGTCCAATTAGACCCGGTTTAGATTAAACCATTGGGTTTAATTAAACCAATTTGATTCAACCCCAAATTAATTTGGGTTGATTAATTAGACTTGGACCAAATATGATCAAATGACCAGATTTATTCTAATGAGTCAGATTTGATCAAAACAATTAGATTTGTTCTAATTGGTCGGACTTAAACCAATGGACATTGGTTTGATCAAACGAACTTGAGTTTGATCAATAAGTCTGAAATTGATAGGAATGGACCAAGAGAAAAAGTAATAGAACATAGGCACAAAAATCCTTATCCAATTAGATTAGTTCTAATTATGGACAATGGACCAAGCTTAGGATCTGGATCCCTAATCAACCAATCCAATGAGTCCGACCAATTAGATTAGTTCTAATTGTCGACTTAAACTCCTGAAAATCGAGAAGATTTATTTTTCTTGATTTATTATGTTGGTACTATGCCTGTATAAATTGAAATAAGCCGGTTTTGTACTGGTTAGTCGGTTTTGTACTGACTTATTTATTTTCAATTTTTCAGATGGTTAGTCGTGATTTTACGACAACATGAGCTTTGAGAAGAGATTAAGGAGCTTGATTTTGACCCTGTTCAAGGACTCAGATGACTTATTGGTCGGCTCGATCGGTTGTTCTAGAAACTCGAGCGAGAAGAATTTCCAGTTGAAGACACACACAGAAGATTTGCTCTAGTCTATTCACTGCCAGAAAACCTTAGGCAGATAGCATCCCAACTTTGGGATGATTATGATGGACACATCTCGTATTCAGAGATGTGCAGACAGTTGCTTCATCTCTATTGGGGTCCTGAAGACCCAGAGGAGGATTCAGATGAATTTGAAGAGGATTCAGAAGATTCTGAAGATCCTCCAGAGGAGGATCCAGAAGAATCTGAAGAGCATTCAGAAGAACCTGAAGATCCAGATGAATCTGAAGAGGATCTGGGAGAGTGTGTGTGGGATCCAATTGAAAATCTTGAAGCTGTCCTGCCTGGGATTACCCCAAATGAGTCCAGGCTGAGAGGGATTATTTTGGCCACTGCACTAGTGTCTGTCCTAGTGGGAGTGGTAGTTGCCTATCTAGTTTATTAGAGTTTTGTTATTTTTATTGTCGTTTTGTATGAACAATAGTTAGTCCATTTCATTCATGTCATTTAGTTATATGTTAACAATATGCAGCATAATTTTATGTTAATAATGTGTTCATTTATTTATGCTGTTTGCTTAACATGATGCATGATTAGTTCATGATGTATTAATGATTAGTTCATTTAATTAAAAAAATATGATATATTAAATGATTAGTTCATTTAATTAAAAAAACATGATATATTAAATGATTAGTTCATTTAATTAAAAGAATTCATGATATTATAAATGATTAGTTCATTTGTTGGGATGTATGTAATAGAATTGATTAATATTAATTTGATTGGTCATACGGATGATGAGTGAAAACATAGTTGTCACTTGATTTTGTAAACCAACTCAAAGTAATATTAAGTCAATCATAAATTGCATACATATGATATACACTGAATACTAAATAATGTGTTTATTTATGATAGATTATGACAACCAAAAACATAATAGCTGAACTCAACAAAGGTGAAAAACTTAATGGGGATAACTACAAGATCTGGCACCTCATGCAGGATACAATATGTACTTGAGGAACAAGAAGTTCTAGAGGTTGTAAATCAGGTTATGGAAGTACCTGTAGATGGCCCCATTGCACAACACAAAAAAGATCTTGATGCCTATAAGGCATGAAAGAAAAAGGACTCCACTGCAAAGGGTATATTGATTAGTTCAATGGTAGACGACCTAACTTTTGAGTATGAGTCATATCTTACGGCTCATGAAATCTGGGTAGCCCTTAAAGAAAAATACAGTGGAGTAAGTCTGAGCAAGCTTCGACAGCTGACAATTAAATTTGACAGCTACAAAAAGCGTCCGAATGTGTCAATGGTTCAACACCTCAGGGAGATGTTGAACATGATTCGGGAGCTTAAAACTGCTGGTCATGAGTTGACTGATGAACAACAGGTTCAAGCAGTTATTTGTTCACTTCCAGATTCTTGGGAGACCATGAAGCAGACCTTAACTCACAGTGAGAGTATCAAGACTTTCACTGATGTTTTACGCCATGTAGAATTGGAGGCGGAGAGAGTTGAATCCGCAAGGATTTCTAGACAAGCCTATGTAGCTGTAGGTTCTACAGGATCATATGGATCCAAGAAAAAAAAATGGTTCAAGAAAGGGAAGGGAAAGAAGAAGGAAGCTGCTGGTGTGGGACAGGGCCCAATCAAGAAGATAGTTAAGAAGACTGGAAAGAAACCTAAAAACAAGTTGACTTGTTTTAACTGTGGAAAAAAGGGTCATTTTGCTCGGGAGTGCACTGAGCCGAAAAAGGTAAATCCAAGTGTGTCTTCATTTCAAGAGCATTTTGTTGCTAGTTCAGTGTTGTTAGCTGATTCTTATCCTTTGTGAATTATAGATTCGGGAGCAACCAACCATGTAGCTCGGGACGAGTTACATTTGTTGAGTACCGTCGAGTACCAGCTGGCAACAAGTGGATCTATGTGGGAAATAATGTAAGAGTTGAAGTCAAAGGAGTCGGCACTTGCAAACTCAACCTACATGGTGGTAGAGTTTTATTTCTACATGATGTCTTGTATACTCCTGAAATTCGATGGAATCTTGTTTCCGTTACGTGTTTTCTTGATTTAGGGTATTGTATTAATTTTTACAATCGGTCTGTTGAACTTAAGATTGACTCAGTGTCAATCGGATATGGTTTTTAAACAAATGATTTTATGGTTCTTAATGTAGAGCCAAATGTCAATTATGCTATTGATGGTTGTGTTTTCAAACATTGCTTTAACTAGTGATGCAGATATAACTGATGAGCTTTGGCATGCTAGATTAGGACACATACGACAAGAACGTATGAATCGGTTAGCTAGAGAGGGTCTATTGGGCACTCGAGCTAAGATTCAATTGTCTATATGTGAGCATTGTCTTGCTGGAAAAGCAACTAGGAAACCATTTGGTAAGGCTATTAGATCTGAATCAACATTGCAGTTAATTCATTTGAATATTTGTGGTCCAATGAATGCGAAGGCTAGACATGGAGCTTCCTATTTCATTAAATTTATTGATGATTTCTCTAGGTCCGATCATGTGTATTTGATTTCTCACAAATCTGAAGCATTAGATTGCTTCATTCGCTATATAAATGAAGTTGAGAATCAAACGGAACGTAAAGTTAAGGCTTTACGCATTGACCGTGGAGGGGAGTATTTGTCTGATATGTTCAAGACAATATGTAATGATAGAGGGATTATTAGACAGTTGACAATCCCTGGAACTCCACAGCAAAATGGGATAGCTGAAAGAAGAAATAGGACTCTTCTTGAAATGGTTAGGTCTATGATGGTGCAAGCTAATTTGCCAATCTCCTATTCGGGAGATGCATTATTAACTGCAGCCTATATACTTAACAAAGTGTCTTAAAAGTCAGTTTCATTTACCCTATATAAACGTTGGACAGGCAGAAAACCAGATTTGAGTAATCTGAGACCCTGGGGGTCAGCTGCTTATGTTCATGATAGTTCTCACAAGTATGGAAAACTAGGGCCTAGAGATAAGAAATGTATCTTTATAAGATATCATGAGACCTCCAAAGGTTATGTTTTCATAGGTGAGCAACTAGATGGAACCATCTCCGAAATAGACTCGAGAGATGCGACTTTTCTCGAAACAGAGTTCCCAATCAGAGGTGATGTTGATAAAAATGTTCCTCTATTTGAGGAGGATGAGATATTATCAACGAGAGAGGTGTCAAAAGGGATACCTGAGTCTAGTCAACCGAGTGGGAGTGATATGCCGAGTCATGAGTTGACTTCTCAACAGCCCAACTTACGGAGAAATGTTCGTAAGATCAAACCTAAGAAGAGGTTTGATATTAAGAATGAGGCATTGGTAACACTTCCAATTGATGATGACGGACCTCAATCCATTGAGGAAGCATTGGGATGTAGAGTTAGAGAAAAATGGAAAGCTGCAATGGTTGAAGAAATGGAGTCCATGATTCAAAATCATGTTTGGGACTTAGTCGATCTTCCTCCGGGCCGAAGGGCTATTGGGAATAAGTGGATTCTCAAAATAAAGAGGAAAGCAGGTGGATCGATTAACAGATATAAAGCTCGTTTAATTGCAAAAGGATATACCCAAATAAAGAGACATTTTCTTCTGTAGTGAAATTTGTATCAATAAGAGTTATTTTGGCCTTTGTGGCACATTATGACTTGGAATTACATCAAATGGATGTAAAAACCGCTTTCCTTAATGGTGATCTTGATGAAGAAATCTATATGGTTCAACCAGAAGGTTTCATTGCTGAAGGCCAAGAGCAAAAAATATGTAGACTTAGAAAGTCTATATATGGGCTAAAGCAAGCGTCAAGACAATGGAACATAAGATTTAACGAAGTCGTTTTATCTTATGGTTTCGAGATGATCAATGAGGATCATTGTGTTTTCCTTAAAAGGGAAAAAGGAAAGTATATCATTTTATCATTATATGTTGATGATATGCTGATAGCTGAAAATGACATAGGATATGTGAATGAAGTCAAGAAGTGGCTGTCATCACAATTTGATACAACAGATATGGGAGAAGCTGAATACATCTTGGGGGTGAAGATCATAAGAGATCGTTCTAAAGGACTTTTAGGTTTGTCACAAGAGTCTTATATAAATAAGATGTTACATCATTTCAGCATGTTTAATTGCAACATAGAACATACACCTATTGTGAAAGGTACTGTGTTGAGCAAGAGTATGTGTCCTAAAACTCCAGAGGAAATAGCTGAGATGAATAAAAAACCATATGTCAGTGCTATTGGTAGTTTGATGTACACTATGTTGTGTACACGTCCCGATATCAGCTATGTTGTGGGCTTGGTTAGTCGCTTCTAGTCAAACCTAGGACCGAGACACTGGAAGGCAGTAAAAAGGATATTCAGATATCTGAAGGCGACAATAGATTATTGTCTCTGTTTTCAAGTATCAGATATGAGTCTGAAAGGTTATTCAGATGCAGATTGGGCTGGAGACTTGGATGATAGAAAATCCACATCAGGCTATGCATTCTTGCTGAATGGTGGCGCCATCTCCTGGAACAACAAGAAACAAGCTTGTGTAGCTTTATCGACTATGGAAGCTGAATATGTGGCATGTTCAACAGCTGTGCAAGAAGCAGTCTGGTTGAGGAGGTTTCTGGAGCATCTGAAAATTGCTGAGGATAGTGGGAGTCCAGTAACTGTCTACTGTGACAGTCAAGCTGCAATAACTTTTTCCAAGGATCCCAAATATCATAGCAAAGGCAAGCATATAGAAATTAAATATAATTTTGTAAGAGATATTGTGGCTAAAAGAAAAGTCATCCTTGAGTATGTCCCTACACGTGTTATGCTTGCAGATCCTTTTACTAAGCCAATGACTAAAGAGTTATTTAAAGAACATGTAAAGTCTTTGGGACTTCGTAGAATGTAACACCATTGAAATAACAATCAGACTTTGTGTTTTGATTGTGTCATTTGCCATAATTTATTCAGTGTATATGTTGTATTTGTTACATTCATATAAGATCTTGGTGAGCATGTTGGCAGGTGGAGATTGGTCCACTCACATGGACAATCATCTTTGTTTGTTAAGTACAAATAGGGGTAAGATCGTTACTTATGAAACAGCTTATGTAGCTGAAATTATGAAATTAGAGACAGATTCATAAGTTGAGGTCGCCTTGATAATTGTGTCAAAATGAGATCATTTATGTGTAAATAATGATCTAAGTAAATGAACCCACCATTTACTGAACCTGTTGAAGGTCAGATTAGAATTCATATGTTGAATTCCGGATTAGACGTTAAGTATGTCTAGATCAAAATCTGTACGATGTTAAATTTGAAGACAACATGCGCTCTTTTTAGTAAAGATAATAACATCGTAGCATGTGATTCATACCACATGTGTTATTGCGACAATAAAGGTAGTAGGAGAAAGAATCCCTGTTTCTCTACTATGTAAGACCTTTGAGATTATATGTTAATCTCAATTTTTGTCTTAGTGACTATTTAACTGTTTACTTAAAGTTTTTAATCAGTGTCTGCTACTTTAGTGTGTTTGGTTTAGGGTAATAAGAGTGGGGAATGAGAATGAGAATCATTGATTCCTTTTGTTAATGTTTGAATTATAGGAATAGGAATACAAATAAGGGAATGAATCCTTAAAATTGGGTAATAACTCATTTCCATGTACCTTCCCTTCAATGAGTCATTACCCTATTTTTATCAATCAAAATATTCCCTTATTCCAAAAATACCCTTGACTTAAAACTAAAATTTTCTCCATTAATATCAAATATCAAAATATATTTATTTATTTATTCTTTCATATCACTTATCTCTCCTTATTCTCTCTCATTATATTTTCTCTCTCATCATAGTTTCTCTTTCATCATTTTATCACACACTTTCTCTCTCCTTAATCTTTCCTATCACACTCTCTTTCCTTTTTTTCCTCATTACACTTTCTCTCTCATCGTACTTTCTCTCTCCTCAATCTCTTCCATCGCACTCTCTTCCTTCTTTTTCTCTCTCATCATACTTTCTCTCTCCTCAATCTCTCCCATCACACTCTCTTTTCTCTTTTTTCTCATCACACTTTCTCTCTCATCATACTTTCTCTCTCATCAATCTCTCTTATCACACTTTCTCCTTTTTTCCTCAACACACTTTCTCTCTCATCATACTTTCTCTCTTATCATGCTTTCTCTCTCCTCAATCTCTCTTATCACACTTACTCCTTTTTTCTCAACACACTTTCTCTCTCATCATACTTTCTCTCTCCTCAATCTCTCCCATCATATTCACTGTTCTCTTTTTCTCTCACCATACTTTCTCTCTCCTCAATCTCTCTCATGACACTCTCTCTCCTCATTTTTCCTCACTATATTTTCTCTCTCTTCATCCTCTCCTATCATACTTTCTCTCACATCATATTTTCTCTCATCATGCTCTCTCCAATCACACTCTCTTTTTTCATTTTCTCTCATCACACTTTCTCTCTCTTTATTCTTTCTTATCACACTTTCTCTCTCATAATATTTTCTCTCTCATCATTCTCTTTCATCATATTTTTCTCTCACATTCATCTTTCTCTCATATCTAATTTTTTCTCTTATTTACCTTTAAGGGTAAAAAAGGAAACTTTGATTTATTCCGATAGAAGATATACAACTAACCAAACATTGCTTTTAAGAGTGATATCCATGCTCATACTCATTTCCATTCCACAATACAATGATTCCCATTCCGATTCCTATTCCTAGGAAAGAACCAAACGCCCCCTAAGTAAATGAACCCACCATTTACTGAACCTGTTGAAGGCCAGATTAGAATTCATATGTTGAATTCCGGATTAGACGTTAAGTATGTCTAGATCAAAATCTGTACGATGTTAAATTTGAAGACAACATGCACTCTTTTTAGTAAAGAGAATAACATCGTAGCATGTGATTCATACCACATGTGCTGTTGAAGGCCAGATTAGAATTCATATGTTGAATTTCGGATTAGACGTTAAGTATGTCTAGATCAAAATCTGTACGATGTTAAATTTGAAGACAACATGCACTCTTTTTAGTAAAGAGAATAACATCGTAGCATGTGATTCATACCACATGTGCTATTGCGACAATAAAGGGAGTAGGAGAAAGAATCCCTGTTTCTCTACTATGTGAGACTTTTGAGATTATATGTTAATCTCAATTTTTGCCTTAGTGACTATTTAGCTGTTTACTTGAAGTTTTAATCAGTGTCTGCTACTTTAGTGTGTATCCTATGGCTATGGATGATTCGGTCTATGGAGCATAACTAGGAAAGCGACTGATTAAAATGAATTGATTCTAGCTAAAAAGGAAGATTAAATATATTTACATTTTTTGTTGTTATTCACTGATCGACCTATTTCTGTTATGTACGGAAATGAATGTGAATATTGGATATGGAACATGCTCATGACATAATGGTCATTATAAGGGATTAGAGATGTTCATATCGATGTAAATGAAAATTATTTAATCTGGGTAAATAACAAGACATGGATATCTTCAAGATAATGGCTGTGTGTCACTTGAAGATTGGATGGATTCTGGATAAAGACTATGTGCCACCAGGAAAGAGGCTATGTGCCATGAATAGTGTGTCTCTAATTTATTTGAGCAGCTAAGCAAAGTGTAACAACTTTATTAGCATTGATTGCTCAACGAGCGGCTAAGTCAAGGTGTAACAATCTTCTTAGCAACTATCACTCAGTGTGCTTGCTATCGCACAAACCATTTTCTCTAAGTATGGATTGGATGTTCTCATATGGTTTATGTGACCAAACTCTCTAATAGTCTATGTGACTTATTAAGTCTTTGTGACTTACCTGAATGAACTAGTCTTAGTGACTTACCTTGGACGAGTGAGAGATGTTGGAAATGAGGATAGTGGGGAACGTGACCCATGTTCCCCACTACTTATAATAGAAAAGGTCCATTATGCCCCTGGTTTATTTCCCTATATAAAGGGGATGCGTCCAAGGATCAAAAGGAAAATCAGGGTGCGTTGGAGACGAGAGTAAGAGGAGAACATCTGAGGCGGTGAGATTTGATTTGTGAAATTGCGAAGGGCTTTCTGATCCTGTGATCGCTTTTCCAACAGTGAATTTCACCATCGCCGATTGTGAATCTACGAGAGATCGTGGTAAATTTTTAACTGCTTTATTTTTAATTCGTTTTTCATGTATTTAATATAATATAAGAGTCCCAATTGATAAAAAAAAACTCACAACTCATCAATATTTTTGGAGAAATTCTCTCTCCACAAAAGGGTGTTTGTTTTTTTACTAAAAAGGCATCTCATTTTCAAAATTATCTCATGCCATTTCCGTGAACAAGACACAGGTCAGTAGGTCACCACTAACATTCCATTGCCTTTCCTTTCTTTTTTTTACTAAATTTCTCAAACAGTAATGTTTTTTTATCTTTCTTATAAGAGAAAACCAACCCTCTCAGACTCAGTTGATGGCCAAGAAGCGAAGTGAGTAACTACGACGATGACGGGCCTTGATTTGATTTGCCAGCGGCTGCAGTCCACTCCACTCCTCTAATTAAATCTGAAGTAAATAATGGTTCCATTTGATTGCGTTTATCTCAAGGGTTAAACTATACTTGATTTAGATTTGATTTGGATTTAAGTTTTTGCTTGTTTTAGTAGCTTGAGTTTGAATTAATGCAGGTGGAATTTAGTTTATTTAAATATTACCGTGCTCTTAATTTAATATGCTTTAAAAATTTTATATTTTAAATTTATTTAATTAATTAGCGAGTTGGATAATACAATTTATTTATTATTTTATTTTATTTTATTTTTTGCAAGGACTTGGTTTAGGGTTTGAATCGTAATCAACGACCCAACCCTCAACAGGGCTGGTTATAGTTCAATGATAATATTTATAATTATAATTTATAAATTTATAATTTGTTTTAAAAATAAAACTAAAGATAAAATTATAAAATCATCTATTTTTTTAAAAAATAATATATTATTTTTTTAAAAAATGGTTATTCTAATATATTTTAAAAGTTTTTTATTTTAAAAATCTAGTTCAAATATTTTAAATTATAGCTTTGAAAATTTTTAGAGCATTTTAAATTGATAGTTAATTGTCAACATATTAAAATTTAATTTTAGTGATTTTAAAATATATATACAACTGATATTTTTCAAAACTTAAAGTTATATAAATATAAATATAAATATAAATATAAGAATAATAATAATATTATTATTACTTTATTAGTTAGATTAGGTCAAGAGTTCTCCCGATTCACGGCGCCCCGTTCCATCGCCGCTGCTCCGGTAAAGTATCGCCTCTCCCTCTCCTTCTCCTTCTCCTTCTCCTTCTACATTTTTTTGTCTCCTTTTCCTTTTCGATCTGGTGACGGGTGTCTCTGTGCCGACCCGTGAGAAAAACTGCCGGTGTCGAGGATCGATACTGAAATCTCTACTCTCAATTACAATTTTCTTTTATTGAATATCGAGACCGACTCATCTTCTCTAATTCAACTCCAGTCAACGCCATGGTGGAGAAACGGACTCATCCTCTCTCATCTGGCGCGCCCACCCCAGCGGAGGAGCTCCCAACGGCGAACACTCCCAGAGGTCCTGTCACTTTTTGATTTGTTCTGTTTTCATAAGTTTCCAGTTTCCTTTCCCAATATTTCTTAATAGAGGAGATCACGGTGTCCTCTGAACTGATTTCTGCAGCGGCTGCGAAGCATCCATACCTAAAGGTGCGATTCCTGGCGATTTTCTCTGATCTGATTTTCAGAAGTTTTCAATCTGAGGAGATTACTGAGGAATCTCCAGAAATGGCCATCTTGAAGATCCTAGACGAGTTCCTAGCAAAGGTGCGATTCTAAACACCCCTAAGATATAGAAGAGTCCCCAATATAAAATATTTGGTCATTTTTGAACCTACCTAGGACAGATTGCTATCAGGAGACAGGAATTCATCGTACTGATTATGTTCTTATATTGGCATAAGAATACTATTATCTAAATTCTCTATAATAATAAAAGAGATATTATCTAAATCTCTTGTAACATCTATCTTTTTGGAATAATTTTGGTTCTTATTTCTTCATGACATAAAATGCAGATAAAATCAAATGACACTAGACTTACAATGAAAGAATTAGAAGTGACATTGAATAATTTCAAGGATTTAAAGAAAATCCTCCTAGAGAAGATCGAGGAGATCGAGAGAGGTAATATATGTTTATTCAATTTCTTTTATAAATTGAGAAATTGGTTATCATTTATTTATGACGTCTAACAAATAATATTATTTTTCCAGGTAATATTGGTCGAAGAGGTGGATATTCGAAGAAGATAGCACTTACTGTCATTTGCGTTTTTATATTTGTACTATATGTTAGTGCTTGTCTATACTTAGGTAACCTAGCCAAGAGATGGAGTGTACTTGCTGTGATGATTTACAATTCGATCATCACCATCATTACTCTTTGGTGGTGATAGAATACGGTATGAATATATAACTTTGACAGGTTGTTAATATTTTATCTATTATTTTTTTTTTGTTATTAATTCGATACTTATTTATTTTTAGCATAGTGTTTTATATATAATTCATTTATTTTTAGCATGGTGTTTCATATGCTTTATTAATTTGTTAACTAGATACAATTTTATAAAGATTAGTGTGTACACTGTACATAGTGCTTTATTAGTTTCTTAGTATAGTCCCTTTTCTTTTTGCTAGAATCTGTAGAAAATTTAAAGGGTATTGAAGAACATATCATGTTCTGCAGTCGAGTCTTTAACTCAGAACAGTCCATCTTATTGAGTCGTCTAGGTTTTCAATCACTATACTAGTACTGTTTTTTGTCATCATTGAATGCCTTTTCATATACGTAATTGCCAACATAGATAATATCTAGAAATTAAGAGGACTACATTTTGTATGAATTAGTTAGAACATGGTAAAACACCAACCAAAGAAATGGAAATGGATGTCATTTGACTAAACTATATTACCTATGAAGGACTTAATAACTTCTATGGACACTTGGGCAAACACTTTATATGCTGTATTATCTTATTTCTCTATAATGGACACTTTGGCACTACAGTCTAGATGGATTGATATTATTAGTTCTCATCAATTTTTTTTTGACAAATTGCTTTGTCAAACATAAAAGATCCACACACGTATTGGATATCTGTGCTCATCTGAAAACATAGATAAAATTGATGTCATCTAAATAGAAGGTGCTCACGATTGCCCTTGAAAGTTTTTGGCTTAGGAGCATTGCAAGTGATATATTCTAGGACCAGTGATGGAAGTTAACGTAGATGTAGCATTAGTTAAAAATAAGCTTTTTCAAGCTTATAAAATTGCACCTGCGTAGTTATTTTAGGTTGTTCGTGGTGGTTAAGATGTCCGAAGCACATCTCTCCCAGCAAATTTTATTTGTTACCTTTAATAAGTCTTCTTTAAATCAGTCACATTAATGATATTCTTCTTTTCATATTATAGGACTCGATTACCATTAGTTTGTGATATGCTGCTGAATCCGTACAAAATCAAATATTTCTCCTTTTTGAATTATTTTGTAAGGCTGCTTTTTGAATTATTTGTAAGGCTGCTTTTCATTATCTTGATTGGCTTGTAAAACCTTTATTGTCATCTCAAACAGCTTGTGTAAGTTCGTCGTCATCGGGAGAACTCTTTAATGCTTCGTTGTTGTCGCAGGTGTGTCACAGTCGCAGGGTTTATGAACGCGTCTCTGAAGAGTTTTACTGTCTCAGGTAGGTTCATCGTGTTGATTGATGGTCGGGATGAGATTGTTTGACTGCTCAAGCTGAAAATAGTTTTAGTCCTTGGTAAACTGTAAACATAAACACTAGTACTTGAATTTTCAGATAATTTCCCTCATTATGCACAACGCTAATACTCAAATATGCTCAAGTGACTCATATCCCTACTTTATTATATTGATAAATTAACTCTACTAATCTCCATCCTATATCAAGTTTATAAGAGCATCATTCAACATAAATTTCTATGTGCGTACGTAGTTGGCAATTTTATATCAGTTTGTACCGGTCATAATCCAGCACAAGCTATCATATCATCCCTATTCATCGAATTTGGATAGGAACATTTGGAACAGAATCTGCAAAACTTGTTCTTGCAAGACTGGACAGTTCTACGTGCACAAAGGGTTCTTTTCCTTGCTTGTGAAATCTTCAGCCATCTTTTTTTAATTAGATTCTAGGTTTTTTTTACCTTCCCTTTTTATTATTTTCCCCATTGAGTTGCTCTACGCTCTTTCTGGATTGCATGTCGACTGCTATGCTCTAATTATTGAAAATAAGAAAACCATCTGCTGGGCTGAAGCTGCTGTGACGACCGTCTCTTATAGATTTTTAAATATATCTTTGATAAAATTAAATATTTCTGCTTGAGTCGACTATACGGTTCGGTCTCATTCTTCGTCCACCTGGTAAGCCAAGGAAGCACACGTATTTTATGATGATTCTATAATTATTTGATGAAATACCAAGACGGATGATAATGGATCATCAAGACAGAGAAGGACTGCATGAGTAATAAATATCGATAATTAGAGTAATAAATTCCGCTCGTCTTATCAAAAATTTATATAATTGTTAAAAAGTTTAGCTATTATATTGAAAACAATCAATTTTCCCTATGTGAATTAATATTCTATTTTTCTATTTTTTTAATTTTCCTATTATAAATTTTTCTAATAAGTTATTTCTAGTTTCTTTATCCTTTCATTATCGTTTTATATTTCTAGCTCTGAACTTTCGTCGTTGAATATGAAAGGGCATATATATCAAAGAGGACCACTTGAGGTATCTAATTATAGGACAGCATCTAGGATACTTAAAAAATGAGAGAATTTAGTTTTTCATTAGATGATATAGAGAATTTTGTTATTTCTAGCTAATATAATTATAAGCATGTTAATTTTCTGTGGAAAAGGAATATTTATAATATTTTATTATTATTATCGTCTATATAATTATTATTTATGTATATTGTTAATTGTCATTTTATATAAATTATTATGCTCTTCTTATATGTTGTTGTTGTAAAATTCAATAAAACAATGGTGGCTATTATTGCTATAATTTTATACTATGACCATTGTAAATTCATGTTTTTTATAATATGACAATTATTTTTATTGAGTTTGTTTTAAGTAATTTGAATATATCTAGGTCCATAAGTTATTTTTGTCCCAAAAGTGACTAGCGACTCTAAGACATTCTAAAAATTAAAAAAAATTTTTATCTAACATAGAGGAGTTTTATTTATTTGTGGTGTCGGATAGTGAGTATCATCATCTTACCATTTATAGTGACCTTCCAACTTCATTTCTAATAAGCAACAACGTGTTGCTAATTTAAATTTTAAAAGATCATAATTTTTTGACTCGGATTGAACAATGAGACGCACAATATATCAAATCAAATATCTCCGAACGAGCTTAAATTTGATATATTATGTCCTATGATTCAATTTCAATTAAAAGTTATGGTCTCTTAAAGTTTAAGTTAATAATAACGGTATTGTTAATCTTCGTATTGTTGATCTTGAGAAACTAACAACAATGTATTATTAATATTAAAAAACCAGTAATAATATGCCGATAACTTAAATTTTGATTCATCATGACTTTTAATTCAGATTGAACAACGAGACGTACAATATATTAAATTGAAGATCTCTAAACAAGTTTCAATTTGATATATTGTACGTCCTATATTCAATCTCAGTCAAAAGTTATAGTCTCTCAAAGTTTAAGTCAGCAGTAACGTTGTTGTTGCTCTTCGTGTTGTTGAATTAAAAAACTGCTGGATCATGAACAACGAGAGAGGAGGGGAGGGTTGAATCTCGTTCAATTAATTTTTTTTTCTTTTTTCGTATTAATAAAACTAATTAGAGTATAGTTTGCAGCAGTATAAAAAAAACAAAAACTCAAAGACAATTATTTTTTACTTGATTCGCAATCCAATGACTACTACTCTAAGACTCATGATCCTTGATTACTTTCATTAGACAATTCTAATATAGTTCTTTTGAAAAAGTCAAATCGTACAAATATAATATGATGATAGTAACAATCCTATTATCTTCGATGAATAAGTGTAAGTATAAAAAAGTTACCAACAACACTAATAAAAGTTTGAGCACGATAATGGGATCACTTCTTGGAGCAGAAGTGCTGATGCTTGCACGAACAATCACAGCAGAAGCAGAATGAATCATAAGTGAAAGTTCTATTCAGCTCAAACCTCGAGCCCTTCTTTTATAGTTAATTGTCTTTGTTTGATTGCTGCTTTCTTTATGCACGTTTCTTCTATAGAAGAGATCCTTATAGCGTAGAGTGACACTGTGCTATGAGTTCATTTTTGTTTGTTAGTTAGGATTTCATTATTTGCATTAGGTTTAGAAAACCCCAAAACAACCCCATTGTTCAATTCCATCTAAAAACAAACGTCCTGCCATTGGTTCCACGTGAGAGACGACCCGGTCTTCTACTATACTATCTTAGTGTAGGTTAAGAGGTTCGGTAGATTAGAAATGAATTAATTTGATGCGAGCGAGTGACAGTCATAAAAACACTTTATCAACTATTCAATCTCCCTTTTAGCCGGTCATCTGATCTCAACAAGTGGTATCAGAGTGAGGACACCCTTTAACGAACTAATCGCCGAGAAGAGCACTTTCAACAAAATGGCCAGCTCACACATTCAACCACCCAAATTCGAAGGAGAATTCTCTTGATGGAAAAATAGAATGAAGGTATTTTTCAATATCGATTTTGATATTATGCTAATAATGGAAAATGGTTTCGAGATACCTAGGAATGAAAACAACATGATAATCAACAAAGCAAGATGGAGCAAAAAGTAAAGGAAAGAGCATTTTGCAAACTCAAAAGTCTTACATCATCTACTAAATGCTCTTCCTCAACAAGAAGTTGCAAGGATTGGAAACTACTCAAGTGCTAAGGAATTATGGGAAAAGCTAGTAGAGCTTCATGAAGGGACATCGGAAATGAAATTAGCAAAAAGGGACCTTCTCCGAACTCAACTCAACAATATCAAACTCGAAAGAGGAGAAAAGATATCAATACATCATGCTAGAATTAAAGAAATTTTAAATGAACAAACAAGTGTAGGTGAGAAACTTTCTAACTGAAAATTATGATGAAAGCCATCAATGCTTTCCCAAGAACCATAATTTGGAGCTCAATTGTAGATTCATTCTACATTTCAAAAGACCTAGAGAAATCTTCTCTAGATGAATTCTTCTCAACAATGAAGCTTCATGAAACTAGAGTTGAAGGGTTGGATGGAGAAGGCCATAGATCAAGAGGAGTAGCCCTTATGACCAATAAGGGAAGGGGAATGAAGAAGAAGTCTTCATCTCCATCATCTTTCGACTCTGAAGAATCAAGTGTCTCAATGGATAGCGATCAAGAGGCATACATGGTAAGAAAGATAAGCATTTAAAAATTTTAATTCTAACAAATCATATGCTAGGAGAAATCCAAGAGGTAAAAGTAGAAGAAGGAAGGTAAAATGCTATAATTACCAAGGAGAAGGACACATGAGATGAATGTCTTCTCTTGAAGAAAAAGGAAGAGAAGAAGAATGAAGAAAAGAAAAAGGGAAGAAGACTCACAATCTAAAAGCAATATGGGGTGATCCATTATCATCGGAGGAAGAAGAGTACCATGTATCCCATTTTACTCTAATGGAAATTGATGACATTGCCTCCACCTCATCTGAAAATGAAGAAGGAAAAAACTCAAGTGAAGAAGAAGGGAGCTCAAGTGAAGGGAGAGGTCAATCTTCGGATTTAGACTTCTCGGTAAACGAGGTATGCAATCTACCCACTCATACTTTAGTTAAGATTATTTCAAGTACAAATAAAGATTTATTTAAGGCTAAAAAGAAAAATAAATTTTTGAAACATGATATCAACATGCTTGAAGAGAGATTAGAATCCATAACTCTTAAGGATAATAATTTGCATGCTTTTCTTCTAGCTTAAATGTTTCATGTTTAGAAGAAGAAAATAGAGAATTAAGGGAAAAGGTAGCATACCTTAGTAAAGCTCTTGAAAAATTCTCAATTGACTCAAATACGCTAAGCATGATCATTGAGAGCCAAAGGGCTAGTTTCAACAAAAGGAGGTTAGGATACTAAGAATTCAATAATGAAAAATCCTATAATTGCTTAATTGCTAGGGGCAATCAAAAACAAAGACCATAGATAAGAAATGGATTCCTAAGGAGTATTTGGTTAACCCACTTATCTATTGATTCCTAAGAAGTATTTGGTTAACCCAACTAGCAAGAACCTTTATTGGGTGCCAAAGTCAATCCTCAAGGGTTAGAGGATTTTGGGATAAGTCAACCATAGAAGACTTCATTCAAATTTTTCAATACATGGTTGACTTTAAACCTAAAGTGGGAAACTTGGCCATTACCTTTCATTACATCTCACAACACACTATAGGCATGACTTGCTTTATAATCCTAGACATGGATGTGAGATGATAAGATGATACTCATAATTCACTTATGCTTATGGTATTTTGATGAGTTATAAATGATATAAAAATAGTGATAATAGATCAATTATGGGGAAAACAAATGTTTGAATAATGAACATTTTGCCCATAAATTATAGTTTGATATTTCAAATACTTTGAAAATAATTCTATGTTTTATTTATAGTGGTACACTTATTTTGAAACAACATATGAATACAAAACAAAGTTTAAAATTAATACAAACTTGAGTATTTTAAATATTTTTGAAATTTTGTCAAAGCTTCAAAAATACTTTAAAGTTTAATGAAAATATATTTTCCTTGATAGAGCACTTTAAAATAAATATGTTTTTAAAATTTTATGATTTTTCAAAATTTTTAGAATTTTTTATGCATTTTTGAAATTGACTTCAAAAGGTTGAAATTCGGACTGATTATGTGTTAATCGACTGCATCAGTTACCAGTCAACTGGTAGGTATTTTCTAGCACTTTTAAAAGTTAGTTTTGGTTCTAACTAAGTCAAAATTGATGTCATGACATGTAAGCTTGTTGGGTACAAACTTTTTGATGGTGTCAAAGGGGGAGAAATGAAAAGTTTAAGTTAGAAAACTTATTTCCCCATATTTGTGTAAGTAATTTAAAAATTAAATTGATAGGGCATATGTCAAGGAGGAGTTTGGATTTATGTTTCATGTGTATATTTTTCTTGAAATTTTCAAGTTGTTATTTATGCCTAACTTAAACATATTGTCACACATCCAAAAGTGTGAGATTCTTGGTGCAATCGATCTAGGTTTGATTGGGTATGATCATAGTTTTGATGTGTGTGTCAACGAATTTAAGTTAGACTTTCATATGTGTTTGAGTCATGCAGGCTTGGTGAAATACATGAAGAGCGTGATGCGACCAAGTTGTGGGAAAATCTCATCCTATGGCTCCGGTCTATAAGATCGATGAAGGATGATGCATCTAAGGGACTGCTGGACAAGGAGCAACGAAGTGGAACCGAGGGAAGCGGACTTCAAGGTAACGTGAAGGATAGCATGGAGAGGAGTCGTAGGCTCAAGTGCATCTAAGGGACAAGTGCTGAGGAAGAGGACTTCAAAGGGTAGCTTTGGAGAGAATGAGTGTAAGTGAATGTAAGGAGCAGTCGACTGATAGGAAGACCAATCGATTGGTCCAAATTCACAAAAGTACAGAATGATTCTGTGCTCGACAGTTGTGAAGATCAGTCAACTGGTGTTGACACCAGTCGATTGGTACAAGGTTGTTGGAAGAATCCCAGATTTTGCGGAGAGCTGTTGGCTGAGTCCAATGGCTACACCAGTCGACTGGTATATGGACCAGTCGACTGGTGTCGAGATGAGTTGACCTAGTATTCAACTCTCTCCTCTTATTTAAAGAGAGCTTTAGGGTATGGAGGATGTTACTGATTCTTGCTAGAACACTCAAAGTAATTCTCTCAAGCTTCCAAGCCAATTCTTTCCTCCTAAACCTAAGTATCATCTTGTAAAAGAGGAAGAGAACTTTGTGAGAGGTTTACTCCACCAAGAAGGAAAAAGCATCAGTCAAAGATTGCCGGGAACTAATCTACCAACGGATTGAGGGATCGTCCACCTCAAGGACAAGCCGTGGAGTAGGAGCAAGCAATCTCCGAACCACGTTACATTGAGCTTGTTAGCATTTGTGTTCTTATTTACTATCATTATTTTAGTTTTATTCCGCTACGCACTAACATTGTAGGAAGAAGAAAGACTTGGGGGCACGAACTATTCAAACTCCCTTTTAGCTGGCCATCCGATCCCAACACTTACCTTAACTCACTTGGAAAACATATGGTCCTTCGGACTTGTTTGTGCTTTCTCTACTCAGTGTTTAATCGTCTGATCTACTAAGACTTTTCCTGTAATACTAAATTAGCATAACATCAATAATAGTAAAGCAAAATATTGTTGAAAAAATTATACTTTGATTTACCAAAATATGTTGGTCGGGTTGATCACACGTGGTCTGGTCAACCATGCGCGATCAACCGGAAACCATTCGGTCACACATGCTTAGAGTTCACTCCTTCAAGACTTCTCACTACCTAGGGTTACACCCCTAGGGTTTTCATTGCCTAATTCATTCACTAGGACTTTTCACTGTCTGGCTTCACTTACTAGGATTTTCACCACCTAACTTCACTCACTAGGGTCTTAACTTCACTCACTAGGATTTTCACTTTGCTTGGAGTTTACTCCTCCAAGACTTCTCATTACCTAGGGTTACCTCCTCTGGGATTTTCCTCTTACCAAGCATCAGGTCACCTTGCCCTGCTTGGACTTGGTAGTCAATCAGTAGACTACTCACCCTTTGTAGTTACTCGGTAGACTACTCACCCAACTAGGTCAACCTCGACCAACCTCCATTATACAGATTGTCAAACAAACATCAAAACCCTATAGGTCAATTGTACCAACAAAAACTAGCAACAACATGTTACTATTTTTTTTAAACAACAACAACGTATTGCTGACTTATACTTTGAAAGATATTTAACCTTTGGCTCAGATTAAACTATGGGACATATAATATATCAAATCGAAGATTTCTGAATGAACTTCGATTTGATATATTGTGCATCCTGTGATTTAATTTCAGTCAAAAGTTATAGTGTCTTAAAGTTTAAGTCAATAATAATGTGTTGCTGATCTTCAGAAGATTAGAAACTCTTCATGTTGCTGATCTTAAGAAACCAACAACACGTTGTAACAACTACAAAATCATAGCTGCTATAACTAGAAGTTATAACTTCAAGAAGACATAACTTTTGATTCGGATTGAATTACGGGATGCACAATATATCAAATCGAAGTTCATTCAAAGATCTTCGATTTGATATATTATGCATCCAATTGTTTAGTCTAAATAAAAAGTTATGTCCTCTTAAAATTAAATTTGTAGTTGTAGCAACTATAGTTTTATAGCCGCTACAACGTGTATATTGGATTAATTTTGAGAGGTTATGACTTTTGACCCAGGTTAAATCATGAGACCCACAATATATCAAATCTGATCTCTAAACAAGTTTCAATTTGATATATTGTTACGTCTTGTTATTCAATCTTAGTCAAAAATTATAGTCTTTTAAAGTTTAAGTCACAATAATGTGTTGCTGATCTTCAAAAGACCAGAAACTCTTCGTGTTGTTGATCCTAAGAAACCAGCAACACGCTGGAACAACAATGAAATTGTAGTTGCTACAGCTACAAGTTATATTATGGATCCATACTTTAAAATGTCCTAACTTTTGATTCAAATTAAACTACAGGACATACACTATATCAAATCAAAACTCATTCAAACATTTATGATTTGATATATTATGGATCCAATAAAGGGGAGCCTTGGCGCAATGGTAAAGTTGTTGTCATGTGACCAAAAGGTCACAGGTTCAAATCCTAGAAACAGTCTCTTGCAAAAAGCAGGGTAAGGCTGCGTACAATGTATCTTTCCCAGGGACCCCGCATGGCGGGAACTTTATGCACCAGACTGCCCTTTTTCTATATTGTGGATCCAATGGTTTAGTCTAAATCAAAAGTTATATCTGTTGGGATACTTCAGAGCTATAAGGGGGATGAATAGCTCTCTCACTTCGCTTCGATGATGATGTAGTGGGAAAACTTGAAGCAACCCTCCCAATTCTAACACAAGGATTTACCTGGTATCCACTTTAAGAAAAGGTAACTAATCCAAGGATCCACACTCTCACACACATCCACTATCAAAATACTCCTCGTAACAACCGAAGGTGGAGAAACAACGTACAATTCACACGAAGAAATACAATAAGAATACAAGCACAAATCAAGTAAAAACACTTTACAATGAAATTTTTTGCTTAGCTTGCTATCTTCTTGTAGCTTGGATTCACTCCTTATTGATTCGAAAGTGCAACAAAACTTCACCCTGAATCGTCTAAGAAGTGGTGTAGAGAATCATGTAAGCGCTATTGCATTTAAACGTCGTCATCACCTTTATACTCCACAATCTAGGGTTCCCAATCGATTGGGCTTATCTGAGCAATCCCAGCTGTCCAAAAGTCACAACCTGTGTAACGACCATCTCCCAATCTATCGACTAGTCGATTGGGAGCATCTGGATCGATCGGTTGATCGATCCAGTGCGCTTCTGTGTTCTCACAAAAGACCATGGAATTGATTGACCAATCGATTTTGACTTCCTCGCATTATCACGAGAAAACTAGCCCCAAATCGATCGCTTGATCGATTCAAGTAGCCCAATCGATCGGTTGATCAATTGGGAAGCACATTGTGCTCTTTGCACAAACAACCACTAATCGATTAGCCCCAATCGATCAGCTGATCGATTGGGGTATTATTGCTCCCACAAACCTCCCAATCGATCAACTATTGGGCTCTGGTTCAATTGATCGGCTGATCAATTGACCAACCCTAAACTCAAGTTAGGGTTTCGAATCCCAACATCTGGTCAATCGTGACCTATTGAGACTCTCTCATGCCTAGCATCTGGTCAACCTTGACCTGCTGGGACTTCGTCACCAAGTGTCCAATTAACTCTTTGACCCACTTAGACTTTTCTCCTCATGCCAAGTGTCCGATCAATCTTGACCCACTTAGACTTATTGTCTCGTACCAAGTGTTCGATCTTTCATGACCCACTTGGACTTCCAAACATTAGGTGTCCGGTCAACCTTCACCCACCTGGATTTTCACTACCTGACTTCACTTATCAGGACTTTTCACCTGGCTCCACTCACTAGAATTTCCAACACCTAGCTTCACTTACCAGAATTTTTCAACTCTCCAACTTTACTCACTAGGACTTTCCATTACCTTGCTTCACTTATTAGGATTTTCCATCTGCCCGGTTTCACTGATCGGAGCTTTCCACACTAAATGTTCGGTCAATAACCCATTTGGATTTTCATCTTATGTCAACCTTCCTATTAGACTTGCCCTTACCTAACCTTCAGTTAGAACTTCCTAGTCAAATATCTGGTCAACCTTGACTAGAGGGGAATTACACTAATAATCTCTCCAAACAGACAATTACACCTGCAATTTCTATACATTGTCAAACATCAAAACCTAAATATCAAGGCTCAAACTTGATCCAACTCAAGGTTAGTCATATTAGTCAATCTTGACCCAGGAGAAATTGCACCAATAATATCCTCTTAAAATTAAACTTGTAGTTGTAGCAACTATGATTTTGTAACTGCCACAATGTGTATGCAAAATAAATTTTGAGAAATCTTAACTTTTGTCTAAGATTGAATCATGGGCGTACAATTAATCAAATTCTTTGAACGAACTTTGATTTGATATTTTGTGCATCTCATTGTTCAACCCTAATCAAAAGTTAGGGTCTCTCAAACTTTAAGTCAGCAACAACATTCTTGCGAGTCTTCATGTTGTTGATCTTAAAAAACCAACTACAAAGTGTTGCTGATCTTAAAAACTAGCAACAACGTATTGCTGATCCACTATAAAAAAAACACTCGTATAGGAGTAGTTTTTTTAACTTTCAAGAATGATTTTCAATCACTCTTATACTTTTACCACCGGTTACAAAATCACTCTTCTTGTTGTCATCCCTATATCTATAAAAGCGATTTTTGTAACCATTGGTAAAAGTTGGAAAACCACTCTTATTATTTTTTATAGGTATAGTTTAAAATAATCTTACACGTTATGCATATAATAATGATTTCAAACCGCTTTTGTAGTTATAATTTCAAGAGTGGTTCAAACCGTTTTGAAACCCTTTAAATGTAAGAATAGTTTTATCGCATCACACGCCATGGATATAAGAACGATTTCGAAATGCTATTAATGTTAGAAATTTAAGAGTGGTTCAAATTACTCTAAAACTCATTGGTGTGAAAATAATTTTCAATTGCTCATACAAACTGTGGATATTAAAGTCGTTTCAAACTATTTCTGAAGCTAAGAATATAAGAACCGTTGTGAGCTGCTTTTGAAGTAATTGGGTATAGAAATAGTTTTGAACCATCCTGAAGCCAAGTATATATTTAGTCTGTATATTTTTTTGATAAATAAAAAAATATATTTGACAATTAATTTTAATTGAGTATTAAATTTAAATAATTGATGAAAAAAATGAATTTTACACAAAATAGTAAAATATCTAAAAAAATTTTAAAAAAATTTCTAATAACTAATGATTTTTTTTTAAAAAAATAAACAAGGCATCAAGTGCGTCAAGAAGTATTTAGATCATTTTCTACTTAGTGGGTGAGAGTTGACTTAGACAGTTAGAAAAACAAATGTTGAAGTCTTGTATATCTTTTGTGGGTGCTCTAGTGGAATTAGGTTAGTCCTTCTCAGGCTGACAAGTATGAATACATAATCAGATATGCATTAATAAATGTTTTATTATTCATGCAGAACCTCAATTAGTAAGATAGTATATATCAACAAATTCAGGTAAATATATAAAAATTCTTGAATTGTAATGGTAAAAGGTGATATGAAAGTTATTTTCTTATGTCATGATTGGAAGCTTACCTCTTGAGAGACCACATACCGTTCAATGCAGCGGAATCCGATATATGTAACAGAGTAGATTCTCCAATTTTATAGAACTTCTTGACATGAACAGGGACGTTATCTTCCCCTCCAAATCATGTGACAATTTAAGTCCTTCAAATATATCAGAACAGAGGAAAGCCACTAGTGATATATGTTACTGCCGATATATGTCATCCTATATTAAGTTCCCAATGATTAGGGAATAATTATCAATAAATTCTGCAGTAGCATGTCCAGCTTTTAAATGCCATAAACAAAGTCACTAAAATTCTAGTTTGGAAACTGGAACATCCTAAATCACCTTTCAGGATCCCATGTATTGTTAGAACAAGTCCATTTAAATGGAAGGAGTGCATCAACAGGAAGTCGATGCCATTTTGAGCAATCTTCACATTATGTCACGCCCCAGGAAGTTCTAGTTAGAAAAAAAATCGACAACATTTCTCCTGTACACGTGATAATCTGAAACATTTATACAACCAAGTATACATCAGCCATACACGGCTAGAAAATATATACAACCACACAGTTATATATTAAATAGCTCACACGACTGTACTAAAAACACAATCACGCAGTTATATATACTAAACAGTCCACACGGCTGTATTAAAAATAAAAGACAACGGAAACGATAGAAAACCATTACAAACAAAAAACAAGACTGTTATCCGGCTAGGCTTACACAACACAACAATCAAACAAAAATACCACATAACAATACTCTGGAACCAAATCCTAAATTTACATTACTAAATAAACCAAAAACATAGACTAAATAAAGTACAAATGAAAACCAGAAACATGTCTTCGGATGTAACGTGGGAACCGACAGAAAAGAAACTCCAAGCGACTTCAAAAATCTACCTGCTACCTGAAATAGAAATAGCTCAACGGTGTGAGTTCAAAGAACTAAGCGAATATCAAGCTGACATGCCTAGTAAGATATAACTATCAATAATAATCATGGAGTACAGTTTTCTGATCAATAATAAGAAATGCAAACTGAAAAGATAACAGAAGAACTGTACTCACCAGGACCTCCTATCCAGATGTAAGGTTCGTCAGACCAGATATATAATATCTCCTATATGCATGTCAATCATATGCAACCACCAAAATACAGCAAATAAAGTGCAGCAATCACAAACAATAAATGTAATCAATGCATATGATGCAAAAATGATATGTGTCACCCTTGACACCAGTTAGCCATCTCACACGCGATGGTGAGACAGAGTGGGTATGACTATGATAATTGTGCACTCTGCCATCACTGCTCCTGAGTGACCGAGTGGACAGGATGTTATTGGAGTACACCTATCCTCCTACCCCAAATAGAGTGGGGGAGCGCAATACTCTCATCTCCCTGAGACAGTCCAGAGGAGGGATCCCCGTCGTGCTACCACGCTGCGTCACGCTACCCATGAGTGGATCAGCGGAGCACTGGCATAGCAACTACATACACCCTGCCTGATGTACCACTAACCCATGAGTGATAGTGTGTGCAGATCATGTAACTGGCGACGTGATTAACAATAATGGAGCCGACAATCGCACAGTATGAAATCATGTAAGATGGTACATGACACTAAGCATGTAAATCTTAACCATAATCACCTCCACATAATATGTACCAAATAGGAAAATAAATTATACTACGACCTAGGTATCACAGTTCTAAGTACACATGCCAGATAATAAAATAAAAAAAACTAGTCCTATACTCGGTGAAGCCTAGTATGTCACTTCCTCTAGGAACTAAGGTACACATGTCAATAATCAAAAGATATAAACATAGATACATAACAAGCAACAAACAGAGCATACTATAGGTATCAAATAGTAAGGTACACATGTCTTCTGATATAACTATCAGTAATAATCATGGACTACAGTCTTCTGATCAATAATAAGAAATACAAACTGAAAGATAACAGAAGAACTGTACTCACCAGGACCTCCTATACATATGTAAGGGTCGTCGGACCAGATATATAATATCTCTTATATGCATGTTAATCATATACAACCACCAAAATGCAGTAATCACAAACAATAAATGTAATCAATGCATATGATGCAAAAATGACATGTGTCACCCCTGATGCCAGTCAACCATCTCATACACGATGGTGAGACAGAGTGTGTATGGCTATGACAACTGTGCACTCTGCCATCACTGCTCCTGAGTGACCGAGTGGACAGGATATTGTCGGAGTATACCTATCCTCCTACCCCAAACAGAGTGGGGGAGCGCAATGCTCTGAGACAGTCCAGAGGAGGGATCTCTGTCGTGCTACCACGCTGTGTCACGCTACCCATGAGTGGACCACGGAGCACTGGCAGAGCAACTGCACACACCCTGCCTGATGTACCACTAATTCATGAGTGGTTGTGTATGCAGATCATGTAACTGGCGATGTGCTCAACAATAACAGAGCCGACAATCGCACAGCATGCAATCATGCAAGATGGTGTATGACACTAAACATGTAAATCCTAACCATAATCACCTCCACATAATATGTACCAAACAGGAAAATAAATCATACCACGACCTAGGTATCACAGATCTAAGTACACAGCCAGATAATAAAATCCAAAAAAAACTAGTCCTATACTCGGTGAAGCCTAGTATGTCACTTCCTTTAGGAACTAAGGTACACATGTCAATAATCAAAAGATATAAACATGGATACATAACATGCAACAAACAGAACATACTATAGGTATCAAATAATGACATACCAAGGGCAAATCTAAGCATGATCATTGCTACTAGTTATAAATTACTATGCATATCAAAGTGACAATTTCATAAAAGATACGTCAAGAGATACCCACCTTTATCTATTGATCGTGCCAAACAATCCCACGTCGAGACGCTCGTCTCGAATCAATATCCTGCAAATCACATAATGTAAAGTTTAGCTAATCACATAAACAACTAGCTAAGCCTAGAACCTAATCATACGTCGATTAGGTAATCATGTTTAATTCCACCTAAAGATCCAATTGGATGATAAATCCATCCTTAATCCAACTCCTTCTAAATCCAAACATAATCCACGACCTATTAATCAATCCATTGTATCATCTCTACTAAACATCCAAAATCAACTTTACTCAACTAATGATTAGTTCCAATTAACACCATTATTTAATCCCCATATCAACTACAATCATAATAAACCAATAGGATGATAATCAATCACAACTACCTTAGATTTAAGTATCCTTAAGCATTCCACCAATAAAATGGATTAAATAACCCTAAATAATCCACACTCCAAATATACATCTCAACAATCCTCAATTAACATAATCATCCATATTCCACAATCAATCACCACTAATAAATGCACCCATCATAAATCCAACCCACAATCAATCCAGGGATTCTAAGAATGATCATACGACCATCTATATCAACCAATTACCATCAACAACTAATTTACCAACACAATACCATAAGATATAGTTTCATTCTATCAAAATCAAATGCTAATTCCTTACACATCCCCTTCTCATCAACTAGTAAATCAAGCTAGTATAGAAATGACTTCAGATTTGTATAAATCTGAAACTGAATAGAATCTTACATTTATCCAATCGGCAGATCTATAGTAGCTTAGTGAAGACATCCGGATGCAGCCACGAGGAAGATAGCACTCTCCACTTCAAGTCTTGATGATCTCCCTCCGATGATGCCTGCTGCTGGGATGCACTGGCGATGAGCGGCACAACATGAACGGCAGTGTCGGGGTCGATAGAGGAGATGAGGACGAAGAAGAAAAAAACTAGGGCTTGACGTCAATGAGAAGGGAAAATATTTAGGGCACGGGACTCAAGTGCTTGGCATTGGCGATTGCTCGTCGCAATCGGCGGTGGTGCGGCGTTCGTGGCGTTCGCGGCGTTCGCATGAGGAACAAGGGGAAACTGGCGGATCGGGAGTCGACAGTGGTGTATGGTGTAGGGCTACGCGATTGGGTTGGGGGGAGACGAAGTGAAGGGGAAGAGGAAAGATCGGGGAAGAGGGAAAGGGAAGGGGTCGACGTGGAGAGGTTTAGGGTACGAGTAATGAAGAGGAAGAAAGAAAAATAAAAGATAAAATGAAATGCTAAACTTAGTTATTTTTAATTAAACCTAAGGTTAGTTTCTCAATCATCTCCCTCTTTGTTGGTATTCCCAACAGGTTTTCCCTAAGCCCATAAATGCACCTCACAAAATACATCATACGAGCTCTGAAAAATTTCTAGAAAATTTCTAAAAATTCCCTTATAGTTATTCGTCCTTTTTTTTTTTTTTGGTAATTTACACATTGAGTCCATTGTGAGTTCTTACTGTTAAACCACCTATGAGAGTCATTTGTATATCTTGATGTCTATAATTTCTAAAAACTACAAGGACATTGCTTCTTTACATACTTTTACACAAGTCTTTCAAATAGAGAGTTAGCTAGCTTCAGTTTAACAGGAAATGCAAGTAATCGTTATCTACTACAAGTGAAAGCTCTATGGTAGCTCATGATCAATAAATCTAAATATGAAGGATTTTAGCATTCTTAGAGATGCACATAAAAAGGATAGGTCACCTGATTTCGTTAGCAGCAAAGTATGTACACTTTCCAAATATTGGTGCTTCCAGTCATGAATAGCCACACCAGAAAAAAAAAACACATTCGTAGTTGCATTCCCTGAAGAAATTGATAT
Organism: Zingiber officinale; assembly: GCF_018446385.1. Classification (NCBI taxonomy): domain Eukaryota; kingdom Viridiplantae; phylum Streptophyta; class Magnoliopsida; order Zingiberales; family Zingiberaceae; genus Zingiber; species Zingiber officinale. The sequence goes on from NC_055998.1 coordinate 7,713,795, forward strand.
ACTAAGTCAAATAAACGAATATACGACAAGACGAATGTTCTGAATCAGCTGAAAAAAATACATCAACTGCAAGAAAGTATATAATCACAAGCTCGATGTTAGATCACATTAAGTGATTGGAAAGTCTTTTGTCTTCAAACATTGCAACACACTAGTTGATAGATCATAGCAAAATTACTGCACAGAATGTCAATGCAGAAAAAAAACAAAATACCTCTCTAGCATAACTGTTATCCATACATATTCCTAAAATCTTAAACTAAAATGATTTGAATTGGACTTAGATCCTGTCCGAAAGTCTATGAGATGGAATGTTGGAGATATGACGCTCATGTTGACTGTCTGTAGACTCCGCTAGGACCTGCAACACAGATTACATCAGTGCCAAGCCAGTGAAGGGGTCCCAACGTTGGCCCTCCGACGTTCAAGTTAGTCACCGACAATGAAGTAGAAAGCGGAGCAACAATAAGGAGCACTGTAGGGCAAATAGTGTCTATTGCATTGCATACTTCTGTCGATGCTTGAACTCCCCTTTATATAGAGCTCTTGTAGTGCACGTGCACGCTTCCCAAAGCGAGCACGACTTATTAGTAAAATGTCCTTGACACAGTACCTTAACAAGTCGAGCATATCTTTGAAGTGACAGTGGAAACTTCTGACGTACAATTTTCTGTCTGACCATGCCACCTGTCGCGGCACTAACTCCCAAAAGGATGTCGAGGGATGACACTGTAGATCCGCCGTTAAGCCGAGCGGGCATGCCGCTCGGCCTGCACTTTAGCGGAACTGGTACACCCGTCCGCTCGTCTGGCACTCCATCGCACCTATGTCTCATCTGCTCAGCCGAGACTCCGCTGCGTCTGTCCCGAGTCCTGTCGCTCGACACAGATTCTGCATATCTTAGGAAATCTTTCTTTGTTGAGCGTCAGCTGTTCGATGCATTGCCGAGTCAGAGGTGATGTCGAATCGAGCACCCTCCCTCCTGGTCGGGCGACATGATCGATAATATATAAGCGTTGACCGTCTTGACTTTGACCTTCACCATGACAGCTATTCTCCGCAGGGTAGGCCCCTCATCACCACGTCACATATGTCTCCCCCTTAAGTCTAGTCGAAGGAGGCTGCAAGTCCGACTGATTGAATAAAACTGTCTATGAGGCTTTTTCGCCCGATCAACTTAGACACTCCCTAGTCTTTGATTGAACTAACGGGCCCAGTGGTATGGTATGTGACCGCTCTTTGCCGGTTGGCCTATTGAAGATTGTCGATCGGCCATAGGTCTGCTCCCTCAAGCCGATCGACTCAACGAGCATTCGTACTTGGAAATCTTCTCTTGGGCTTCTTTGGGTGAGCGTGATCCGGGTTTACGTCATCCAGATTTCTGGGAAATCGTACAAATCCCTGTGCATTAAGGCTGAGCGCGCCCCCATGCCTTTTAATTGCCTTTATTAAATGCTGGCCCATGGCGCCGAACCACGTGTCTTGCCCGCTGCCGTTGTACGCCTGATGTGAGAGGCGGATATCCGCTGGTGATGTAATGTAGGGGTCCACCCTGCGGAGGATAGCTGCCACGGTGGATGTCAAAGTCAAGGAGGTCAATACTCAGATATTATCGGTCGGTCGGGCGATCATGTCGCCCGACCGGGAGGGAGGGTGCCTGATCCGACATCACCTCTGACTTGGCATTGCGCCAAACAACTGACGCTTAACAAAGAAAGATTTCCTAAGATATGTAGAATCCGTGTCGAGCGACAGGACTCAGAACAGACGCAGTGGAGTCTCGGCCGAGCGGATGAGACACATGTGCGGTGGAGTGCCAAACGAGCGGACGGGTGTACCAAGTCCGCTATAGTGCAGGCCGAGAGACGTGCTCGCTCGGCCTAACGATGGATCTACAGTGTCATCCTTCGACATTCTTTTGGGAGTTAGTGTCGCTGACATGCGGCATTGTCAGACAGAAGATCGTACGATGGAAGCTTCCACTATCACTTTAGAGATATGCTCGGCTTGTTAAGGTACTGTGTCAATGACACTTTACTGACAAATCTTTTTCAGGAAAAACTTGGGGAAGCGTGCACGCGCGCTACAGGAGCTCTATATAAAGGGGGATCCAAGCATCGACGGAGGTACGCAATGCAATACATACTATTTGTTCTACAGTGCTCGTTGTTGTTGCTTCGCTTTCTACTTTATTGTCGGTGACTGACTTGAGCATCGGAGGACCAACGCCGAGGAATCTTTTCCTGACTCGATACTGACGTAATTTGTGTTACAGATCCGAGCGGAGTCTATAGACAGTCAGTAGAGCGCCACATCCCATCATTCCATCTCATCAATTTTCGGACAGAATCAAGACTAAATTTGCATTTAAACATTATAGATGCAAGTGTATATTTGGCGATCGGCATAAATGATCCCTAGACCTGCAGAACAGAGATTTTATAAATAACAATAAATACACAAGAAAATATTAAGAAATCCTTTATGAAAAGTCTGTACCAGGAGATAAAAAATGGCATATACTATCAGTTTAGTGGATCCTATTCAAAATGATAACAATAGGATTCTATCACAAGAAGAAAACAAGAGGAAATGCACTATATTAATAGGGTACAAACAAAAGAGAGTACCATTTTCTGTTTTCTTTGGTGACTGGAGGAAGAAGAAGGCTCCGGACGGAGGATGAATTTCGAGCAGAGAAATTCGCTGCTCCTTATTTAGCCGGCGTCGAACGGAGGATGAGGACGAATAGAGCCGATTAGCCGAATAGAGGAAAAGGAAGGGCTTTCGGCTGTTTCGCCCGCGCGCCGAGGTTCCGTGCGTACTGCGTAAGAGCAACGAAGGTTGCGATGGGAAAAAAAAACCTTAAGAAAACCAAAAAACGTTATAAATAAAATTAAAGAAAAAATTATTAACGAAAATAGAAATATAAAAAGAAAAAAACTTATAAAATTAAAATTAAAATTTTATAATATATTTAGTTAGTGATTGAAACTTATTTTTCTGTTAAACTTTTCAACATAATTTATTTAAAAAAATAATATATTTGATTAATAAATATTTTAAATTACATAAATAAAATTAAATATAACTAATAAATTATAAAAAATACTAGTTATTTATAGTTAATATACACTTTAACTGTTATTTTTTTATATAAAAAAATTATTGATGGATTTTAATTTTGATAAATTATTAACTAAATTTATATGATAAAAATATTTAATGGATAATAAATCTTTTTTTACATCGATCTGAATTAAAAATAAAAGTCCCTGCACTTCCATCACAATAAATGCAGGTAAGGGATTGATTTTGACTCTGAGTGGCATTACCTTCACAACACAAACTTTTGCACTTTTCTCATCAACAAATACATAATCAGACCCAGTGGGCTCTACATCATCAACAATAACACTTGTATCATCAACAAATTTGAAATAATAATTGTTAGAATATATATATATATATATATATATATATATATGATGCGGTACGTGTTAAAATACATTTTATAAATATGTACAGTAAAAAAATAAAATAATAATAATTCCTAAATTATTACAACACACACCACATGCATACAAGGATACAACATGCTAAACATGATCGCATAATTAAATTTTTACGGAAAGTAATTTATGTTAGGTGTACCTTACGGATGACCTTTTAACTAGAAGAGCATTAACCGTAGCGACATTGTCGAACCTCGCCTCTATTCGTATCCACGTCGAGCTTTTCAAAACAACTCCTTGAGTACATGCCTCTCATTCGGAATTTACTAGCCACGAGCGGAGAAGAGAGATCAAGAGGAAGAGGAAGAGAAGCAAACAAGAAAGAGATTTCTTCCTTGTGATAGTCACAGCACAAGGGGAGAGCTTCCTCTTGTTGGCGGCGGAAAAGAGAGAAGGGAGAGGGAGAGGAGAAGAGAAATTGAGTTAAGGGTTTTCAAAATCCTTACAAGTCAATTAATGATCTCATGTGTTTAATTTTCTCACAACCATATTAATATATAGCCTTATTAATGAGTTGGATTAGAAAGCCCAAATCCAATCCATTATCCCTTAACAAAAAATTAACTCATTAACCCCTTGGTTTGATTTACAACCAAACCAAGTTGGTTCATGACTACTTCATGATCAAACCAAATATGGTCCAATCTCTTATGACTCTTCCATAAGAGATGTGGTCCATCCACGCTTCCATTGCGACAAATATTTTCATATTTGCCTAATATATGGTCCAACCAAACATTTATCTCTTGATTTAAGAATCCTATTCTTTAACTTGTTTTACATCTTTTAGAGATTTGTTAATGCGTGTAACACAATAGGTTCCCGATTTATTTTGGTCCATAATTAACTACTTAATTATAAAATGATCATGAGTAACACCTAGTAGTACATCATGATCCCCGATTAGCCAAAAAATATAATTGATTTTAGAATTAATTCTAAACCCTTTAGCAGTTACAGTGAGTCGTGTCTCGTTCCTTTCACTCGTCTTATACCCACTTGGTTCAAGACATTGTCTATGTGTCTTGTCCCCACTAGGCTGACTACGTCACACCTAGCTCAAGTAATACTTCCTCGTTCTACGGATTCAAATTACTCGTACATGTGTACAAGAGTTTCACAGTCTTAACATGTGATGCTTTAGCCAAAGACTTTGAATAATAATCCTAACGAGTGACTATAGGGTATACGTCTCCTCGCAAGAAGCGGTGAATCCTCTGTGAGCTATCCAAACATCTTGGGGCACTTCAACTTATACCCAATCATCCCGGGTCCACATCTCGATGAGATGCTTGCTTAAGATGTCAAAGTATAAGCCTCCATGAGTAAGATGACTTGTATACCTTAAGTCGAAGGAAACTTGCACTCGTGCTATAGTAAGAACTTCATAGACATATCTATATATAGAGAGATAACCATATGAAGTATTACAGTGAGTCACTCCAATGAACTAGTTGTTGGTGCAGCGGAGGCCGGCAAGAGGGGGGTGAATTGCCTGAAAAATAAAAACTATACCCTCCTCTGAATTTTCAACTCAAAATAAAAGCAACTATAATAACAATAAAACAAAAGTAAACCAGAGACTCAGGAGTTAACCTGGTTATAACCAAGAAGGTTGTTAATTCAGGGCGATGAAAAGCGCACACTAAGAAAGTCTCCTTTACTGTAGGCGGAGAAGCCTTTTTACACACTGAGAAAGCTCACAGGCTGCTAAGAATTGATTACAGAGTTGAATACTGAATTGATTACTTATTTCCTAGATCCAGGGGCCTTGATATAGCTCCTGGAAAGTCTATCCCGAGCGTCCAAGACGCCTCCAATAAGGTTCAAGGCGCCTCCAACTTGGTGAGTGGATATAATTCTATCCTGTGCTCGAACGATCAGTTTGACTAGCTAGGAGGCGCCTCCAACAGTGTTGAAGGCGCCTCGGCGCCTCCATTGTTGAAGGCACCTCCAAGGTGGAGGACTACGCAGGCGCCTCCAGCACTTCCTTTAAGGCGCCTACAGCTCCCTTTTTAGCTTCTTTTGACTTTGTTTCAGCTTCCGATGCTCCGATAACTTGGGTGATTGCGGCCAATCGGAATAGGGCTCACCCGAACCCAATTCCCGGCCTTCTCCTCTAGCAGTCTTCCTCCCCGACTTAACATTCCTTGAACGCCGCGCACGTTCTTCTCGTCCACCGGTGTACTCTTCTGCAGCTTTCTCGTCCTTCGGACGCACCGAGTCCGTCGACTCCCTTCCCGTGCTGTCCTTCTCGCTAGCTGCGTCTTCCGCTCCACTTCTTGCGCTCCTAAGCTCCTGCACACTCAGACACAGGGATCAAACACAAAGCAGGACCTAACTAACTTGGTTGATCACATCAAAATACCCACGGGGTTCAACAATCTCCCCCTTTTTGATGCGCATCAACCCAAGTTCAAGTTAGGGTAAAAATAGACAAATAGTAATTTTTAAAGAAAATTATTAAACTAACACGTGAAGCATAAGTTTGCAATAAAAAGAATTGTAACTACTTAATTAAGAATTAAACAGAACTTTTCAAAAAATATTTTTAATTTTAAAAATTTTTCTCCCCCCTAAACTTATACTTTCTCTCCTCCTTTGATCACAACAAAAACGGGGTAAGTATATGATATTAAAAAAAAAAAAAATTTAAGTTAGAAAAATTTCTGAGCAAGATGATTTTTTTTTAAAAAAAATTTCTAAGCAAAAATAAATTTTTAGAGTTTTTCAGAAAAAAGTTCTAAGTAAACTAAATTTTTAGAATTTTTCAAAATAATCACTAAGCAAAAAATGAATTTTTAGATTTTTCCAAAAAAAAAATTCCAAGTAAACTGAATTTTTAAATTTTTTCAAAATAATTACTAAGCAAAAATGGATTTTTAGAGTTTTCAAAAAAAAAATTCTAAGTAAACTGAATTTTTTAGAATTTTTCAAAATAATTACTAACTAGAAATGAATTTTTAGAGTTTTCAAAAAAAAATTTCTAAGTAACTTGAATTTTTAGAATTTTTCAAAATAATTACTAAGTAGAAATGAATTTTTAGAGTTTTCCAAAAAAAAAAATTCTAAGTAAACTGAACTGAATTTTTAGAATTTTTCCAAAAATGTTTAAAAAAACTTTCAAAGCATTATTTAATTCTACTTTAATGCCTTTTCAGAAAGTTAATTAAATATTTTATTTCAATATTTCAGCTTCCAGGTCGTGACGAGGCACTAGGCCTTTTTGGTTATTGGAGCAACAACCACTTCCTTAGACAAAACTTCATAAAGAAATTTTAACGTTTAATTTTTTCTTCTGAAAGCCTTAATTTTAAAAAAAATTAATTTAGCACAGATTTTGGAACCCGATAGAGGTTCCTTCTTACTGAATTAATTAGAAATTTAGGGGGTATATAATTCTTGGGAATATTCCTAAGTTGACCCTGATGCTTTCTTATGTACCAATTCAATTTTTCATAAATCTTAAGCTTTGATCTTTGAAAAATATTTGTTTTAAAACATGTATCAGTTTTCAAATTTTCAATTTCTAATTTTAATTTTGCATTCTCTAAGTTCGAATGTTCATTTTCCTTTTCTAATTTATTTAACTCTTTAGAAAGGGCTTTAATAAAGCGAAAGGACTGAGTTGTGGTTAGATTACGTACCTTACTTACCTGACTTGGTGATGCTCCCCCTTTACTGCAGCTTTCCTCTTCCTCTGATGTTCCTCCCCCTTCATCTATGCTCATCTCTGAGCTTAACTCTTCTTCCAGCTGATGGTTAGCCATTAACGCTAACCCCGAGAAAGCTTCAACGTCTGATTCGGAAGAAGACGAATCTGACCAAGTTGCCTTCAGGTTCTTGTGCTTGGAGGATTCTGGTTTTTTGTACTTTGTCTTTACATTTCCTTTCTCCTTTTTCTTTAACTTTGGGCAGTCATCCTTGATATGCCCTTCTTCGTTGCAGTTGTAGCAACAAACCGTTCTTCTCTTTTGCTCATGCCTCTTTGTCTGCGATCTAAATTTATTAGAGTTAAAAAAACTTATTAAATCGTCTTACTATTAATGTAGCTTCGAATTCGTCGATCGAGGCTTCAGAGTCGGAATCATTTATTCTTGCCTTTAGGGTAATGTTCTGACTTGGCTTCTGTGCTCCATTGGGCTCTGCAACTCAAGATTCGTGAAGTTCAAAAGTAGAAAATAAATTTTCTAAAGTACTTACCTCGAAGTCCTTAGAGATGTAGTATGCATCTACTAAGGATGCCCATTCTGGAGTTCTGGGAAAGGCGTTGAGTGCGTATCGGATCGAGTCTCGGTTCGTTACTTCTTCTCCAAGATTGCTTAGTTGCGTGATCAGCTCCTTGATCCTCGCTTAGAGTTGCGCTACCTTCTCGCCGTTGTTCATCCGAAGGTTCGTTAACTGAGTCTGGAGTGTTGGAGTGTATACGGAAAGCCTAAGTTTTGTAAACATTCATTATGAATAAAGAATCACATTTGGTCAAATGATCTACATTTAGTTGTAGTTGTTCAATTAATTTATATTGTAGATAACATAATATGTGGTGTCACATACAGAAGATGATGTTATCAGTACCTTATAAATTATAAACAGTAGCTCACGATCAAAATGGAAAGGAACAACCATTAGAAGGTCGTAGTGTAATTAGGTATCAGTTTATCTTGACTGTATAATTGCACTAGTACACTTAGAGTGTATTGAGTAGGACCATTTGAGGTCGTTTCTTTTATACTGACTTTATAAAGAAACATAAACCTCGGTTATTATAGAAGTGTGTGCTCTTAATCCTAATATAATAACAAGCACATATATTTGATATTTATTTCTTTAATTTATCAATGGGTGAGATTTAGTTCGATGAATCAATAAACCCGATAAGTTGGGAAATGATATCACTTATAGTGTGTGTTGTTGATTATAGAAGGAAACTGTGTCCTAGAGATACTAGGTTTATAATGTCTCCAAGAGGAGCTCATAAGGATTGTCATGTTAATCCGACATGACAATAAGGTTGAGTGGTACTACTCTTGGATTTAGATATTAATTAAATGAGTTGTCAGTAACTCACTTAATTAGTGGACATTCGATATCTTAAACACAGGGAGACTAACACACTCATAATAAGAAGGAGCCCAAAAATATAATTTGGGATTGGTGCAGTAGTTCAATAATAGTTCTCTAGTGGAATGAATTATTATTGATAAAATTAAGTTGTGTGTTCGGGGCGAACACGGGATGCTTAATTTTATCGGGAGACCAAAACCAATTCCTCCTCTCGGTTCCTATCGTAGCTTCTTATTTATAGAGTACTATACCTACCTATACCCACTTTCTATACCCACCCAATAGGGGTCGGCCAAGCTAGCTTGGGAACCAAGCTAGGGCCGGCCTAGGTATAAATTGGGGTGGCCGGCCCTAGCTTGAACCCAAGCTAGTGGGGGCCGACCAAATTAAATTAAAAAAGAATTTTAATTTTAATTTTTATTAAGTGGAAGAAATAATTTATTAAAGAGAATTAAAATTAAAATATCTCTCTTGTAAAAGATTTACAAAAGATTAAAGAAAGAGATTAGATTTTTTTCCTTATTTGTAGATTGGTGAGATATTTTATTTTCTCTTTAAAAATTATTCATATATTGTAAAATTAAAATTATGGAAATTTCTTTTTATCAACCATGAAGAGATTTTGAAGAGAAATTTTAATTTTTAAAATTTCCAGAAACAAATTAGGAAGTTTTAATTGTTGATTGAAACTTGTCTAATTTGATTTCATGATGTGGCCGGCCATTAAAGATTAATTGGAAAAATTTTATTTTATTTTTCTCAATTAAATCATGTCAAGGGAATTAAGGAAAATTTATTGTAATTAAATTTCCTAATTTGCCTAGGCCAAGGAATATAAAAGAAGGGGTGAGGGTGCCTTCATGGGTGACAACCTCTATTATTTCTCTCCCTCTTTTGTTCCTTGGTGTGGCCGGCCATCATCATCATCTCCCTCTCTTCCTCTTGTGGTGGCCGAACCTCTCTCTCCCTTGGAGCTCTTGCGGTGGCTGGATACTACTTGGAGAAGAAGAAGAAGAAGGAGAGAAAGCTTGCATCTCTTGGAGCTTGGTTGGTATTTTGTTCTTCATCCTTGGTAAAGCTTCTTTGTGGCCGAACCTAGCTAGGAGGAGAAGAAGGTGGTTGGTGGTTTCTCATCTCGGAAGATCGTTGCCCACACAACGTCCGAGGTTAGAAGAGGAATACGGTAGAAGATCAAGAGGTCTTTCTAGAAGGTATAACTAGTAATTTTTCCTTTCCGCATCATACTAGTTATTTATGGAAATAATACCAAATACAAGAGGCTTACGTTCTAGTATTTCTAATATGTTTTTCGAAGTTGTGTACTTTTGTTTTTTTTTCTTGTGATTTGATTGTTCTTTTCGGTTAACCCAAAGTTATTTTAAGAAATTAAATATTAGATTTCTATAAAAGGTTTTGTCTAGTCGGTGGTGGTTGCTCCCATATCCAAGAAGGCCATGTGCCTCGCCACGTCAGTACTGGGAACCAATTATGGAAATTAATATTTAATGGAATTAATAACTTAAGGTGATTTGGGTCGAACGTGTTAAGTTCCGCAGGAGATCCAAGTCAAAACCTAAAAGAACAAATAGATTAAGTTTTGGATCAAACGTGTTAAGTTCCGCAGGCGATCCAAAATTTAATCTAAAAGAACACATGGTAGCTAGGAAAAGGTTCAGACCTTTGTACAAAATTTTTGTACAGTGGAACCTCTAGGTTTTCCGAGTAGCAACCAACATGGAGGATGTCGCGCCTTGCAAGCTTTGCTTCCGAGGTACCTTCATGCAGCTCCAGGAATTTTTCCCAGAGGTCTTTAGCGGAGTCGTAGCCTCCTGGGGCGGCAAAACGTTGAGTAGGTGGAACTCGGCCTTTCCATTGACGACAAAGTTGGCTTGCTCCTTCTTGCTCTACTGATACTCTTCTTTGTCTTTTGGAACTTTAAAACCGTATTTCATAGTTAGTAAAATATCAAAGTCGGTTTTAAAGAATACCTCCATCCGGCGTTTCCACGTCGCAAAGTCTCCGTCGAACTTCGGGAGATGAATATTCACTCCGGCCATCGTCTTGATTGTTGTGCTTCAACCGGCAGTTAGTCCTTCTGAGGCGGCCTTGCTCTGATACCATTTATTGGTGCAGCGGAGGTCGGCAAGAGGGGGTGAATTGCCTGAAAAATAAAAACTATACCCTCCTCGGAATTTTCAACTCAAAATAAAAGCAACTATAATAATAATAAAACAAAAGTAAACCAGAGACTCAGGAGTTAACCTGGTTACAACCAAGAAGGTTGTTATTCCAGGGCGATGAAAGACGCATACTAAGAAAGTCTCCTTTACTGTAGGCGGAGAAGCCTTTTTACACACTGAGAAAGCTCACAGGCTGCTAGGAATTAATTACAGAATTGAATACTAAATTGATTGCTTATTTCCTAGATCCAGGGGCCTTTATATAGCTCCTGGAAAGTCTATCTCGAGGATCTAAGGCGCCTCCAATAAGGTTCAAGGCGCCTCCAACTTGGTGAGTGGATAGAATTCTATCATGTGCTCGAACGGTCAGTTTGACCAATTTGGAGGCGCCTCCAACCGTGTTGAAGGTGCCTCGGCGCCTCCATTGTTGAAGGCGCCTTCAACACTTGTTGAAGGCGCCTCCAAGGTGGAGGACTGCGCAGGCGCCTCCAGCACTTCCTTTAAGGCGCCTCCAGCTCGCTTTTTTAGCTTCTTTTGACTTTGTTTCAGCTTCTGATGGTTCGATAACTTGGGTGATTGTGGCCAACCGGAATAGGGCTCACCCGAACCCAATTCCCGGCCTTCTTCTCGAGCAGCCTTCCTCCCCGGCTTAACATCCCTCGAACGCCACACACGTTCTTCTCGCCCACCGGTGTACTCTTCCGCAGCTTTCTCGTCCTTCGAATGCACCGAGCCCGTCGACTCCCTTCCCGTGCCATCCTTCTCGCTAGCTGCGTCTTCCGCTCGACTTCCTGCGCTCCTAAGCTCCTGCACACTTAGACACAGGGATCAAACACAAAGCAGAACCTAACCAACTTGGTTGATCATATTAAAACACCCATGGGGTCCAACACTAGTTACTATAACCAGCATCCACATTTAACTCTCGACATCTCAATGTCTCCAGCAAGTGAGAAAACAACAGCTTGGCCAAACCAAGGAGTATAACTCGTGCTAGTTTTACAAAATTGATGATTTTCGAATGTATCAATTCGACGATTAACGAAATTTCAATATATTCATAATTGTACATGTAGAGATAATCACTAGGTGCGATCCTATTATAAATTCTCTCACGCTGTGAATTATATTATGAAATTTCAGTAAATAAGTTTAAGACAATCAAACATGTAATATGCACTTAAATAGTGAATCTATACTGATCTTGTCCGAAAGTCAAAGAGACGGAATGTTGGGGATGTGGCGTTCCTGCTAACTGTGAGTGGACTCCGCTCCGACCTTCAACACAGACTATGTCAGTGCATAGCCAGGGAAGGGGTCCCCGACGTTGGTCCTCCGACGCTCAAGTCAGTCACCGGTGATGTAGAGGAAAGCGGAGCAATGAAAACGAGAACAGTAGCAACAGTGTATTGCGCATACCTCCACTGAAGCTTGGACTCCCCCTTTATATAGAGCTCCTGTAGTGTGCGTGCATGCTTCCCAAGGTGGGCATGCGTCCCCAAGTTTTATCTAAAAAGACATCTCAGCAAAGTATTCCTGACATAGTACCTTAACAAGCCGAGCATATCTCTGAAGTGAAGTAGAAGTTTCTGTCGTACGATCTTCTGTCTGACCATACCATCTGTCAACAGCACTAGCTCCCAAAAGGATGTCACGCAATAGCGTGCTGTGTCTATTGCCAGGCTGAGCGGGATAGCCGCTCGACCGAAATTCCACTGTCCGCGTGCTGCGTATGTCGCTGGGCTGAGCGGGATAGCCGCTCGGCCTGGATTCCACTGTCCGCTCGGCTGATGTCGATTCTTGCTGCCAAACTGAGCGGAGGAGCCGCTCGATCCCGCTTCTACATATCTTCTTCTCTAGCATTCTTTTATTGAGTGTTGGATGCTCGGCGCGTTACCGAGCCATAGGTGATGTCGAATCGGGCCTTCTTTCTCTTGGTCAGGCGACCTATTTGCCGGATCAGCCGATCATATCTGAGCGTTAACTACCTTGACTTTGACTTCCACCGTGGCTTGACATCCTCCACAGGGTGGGCCCCTCCTTATCACCGCATCACATGCCTCTCCCTCAAGTCTAGTCAAAGGAGACTGCAAGTCCGACTGATTGGACAAAGTTGTCTTGTAATGCTTCTCTCCCGATTGGCTGTTGATCTTCCATAGAATCCGATCGGCTTGACACGGCATGGTGACCTACTGTGTGACCACCCTTGGCCGGTCGGCCTGTTGAAGATTGTCGATAGGCCAAAGGTTTGCTTTCGTAAGTCGATCGTCGCAATTGACATTCAGAGTTGGCAATTTTTTTTCCTCTAGCTTCTCTGGATGAGCGCGATATGGGCTTATGTCACCTAGATTTCTAGAAAATTGTGCAAATTGCTGCGCATTAAGGCTAACCGTGCCCCCATGCTTTCATTAAATGTTGACCTATGGTGGAGCGCCATGTGTCACGTCTGCTACCGCTGCACTCTTGATGTGATAGGCAGATATCCGCTGACAATGTGACGTTTGATGGTTCAAAATCAACGGCTTGATCTTTGCCTAGGTTTCCACAACCTAGATCAAATGGCTTCGGTCAGCCGAGCCCGAGGCTTATCAGCCTGCTGCGTCATCTTCTTCTCTACCCTTCACCTTCGTCGAGTGCTTCTGGTGATCTCTTTGCTCCTGTGCTTCCTCCATTCTCTAGCGATCCTCCGCGTTTCTTCTCCAGCGACCTCTTTCCAATAAGCTTTTCTTCCCATCGTGCCTGTCTCTGAGCTTTTCAGCCTTTCTTCTTGTGCTCCTGTGATACTCCGGTAACTTTTTTCCTTTTTTGGTCGCCTTGCTTCTCCTTTTCATCTATTTTTGCGATGTCAAGTTCTTCACAACCGTCTGCCTCTGTCCCTCGACTCTGGTACATATCCATTGAGTCTAGGTTCGATGGAGGCGATGTTGAGAGCTTGAGAGATGTTTTTGAAATCCCTTCTGATCATCAAATCATTCTTCCTTCTTCGTCCGATCAACGAAATGCTCTGTCGATCGGATAGGTTTGTTTCTTTCGAGACTAATTTATCGCCAGTCTACGATTTCCGATCCACCCATTCATTCCTGCTGTTTGTAAATATTTCCGCATTTCCCTTCCTCAACTAGTGTCGAACTCCTTTCGGTTGCTGTGCGGAGTCGTTGTCCTATTCCGCCTGCATGATATTCCTCTTATCCCCCAGATCTTTCATTATTTTTATTACCCTAAATTGTACGATCTAGGGACTTTCCTCTTCCAGTCTTGAGTCGGTTTGGTTTTCTTCGATAAGATGCCGACCTCCAACAAGCACTAGAAAGAATATTTTGTTTTCATGCGCCTTCCTGAGCGGCCAGCCTTCCCGACCCACTAGCAGCTTGAAGTGACTCCTCAGCCTCCCTTACAGCGGTACAAGAGCCGATCGGATTACCTGAATACCGCCTCGATGTTGGTCGGTCAGAAGTACGACATCCATAAGTTGCTGCTTGAGGGTGTCTTATACATCTTTGGCCTAAGTCCGATCTGCACCCAGCTTCTGACTAGTCTAGGTATGAAGCTGCTTCACTCTTCTCTTTTGATGCTAACTGATTTCTCTTCCTCTTTTGCAGCCGAAGTCATGCTGCGCGCTCATTTGTCCGGCAAGGCGAAGCTCAAGGATGCCGAGATCAATGCGGCAATTGTTGAAGAACTGGCGAGCCGCGGCCTACAATCAACCAATTCTCAGGAAGAGCCACAAGACGAGAGCGAGGTGGTTCCCGTCCTGGCGAGTGAAGTGGCAGCCAGCCGAACGCTTAGCGGTGGGTCCGCTGGTGGATCGAACCCTCCTTCCGAACGACTTCCTGTCCCTCAGGCCTAGGGTTCGGCCTCCTCCAGAGAGCCACTACTCAGGCGCAAGCGGCGCCGAGCGGAGTCCTCAAGTTCTGCTTCCTCGGTGGTGAGGACTGCCGAGCAAGTTGAGACTTCGACCCCTACCCCTATACCAGAATGGCGGCGACTTCATCGTCTGATCGGATGCCATCGCTATCAGAGCTATCGCAGGGGACCGTCGCTGCACCGCCAGTGGCCTTTTTGTCACCACCTTCGAAGCCCTCGAAGGTTCGTAAGTCCAGCATCTGTCCGGCGTCAGTGTCTCGCCCATCCGGTCAGGTGACCTCGGCACAGTCAACCCCGAGCGACTAGTGTCACATCACTGTGATCCTCCATCTGCCAACTGAAGAATACAGGGAGCTGATGCCATGTCTCGAGCCCCCAAGCATCAGATCATCATCCAGGGGCCGCTCGCCAAAATCTGGGAGGATGCACGAGCCCGTGCGACGATGATGCCTCCGGGCGTGCTCGTGAACATCCGCACCCAAATTTGGAGTAAGTACCCTTTAGTGTAATTATTTTACCTCCGATCTGCGCTGGCCTTTTCATGTCCGTAGTATTGGGTGGAGAGCCTAGCCATGTGCCAAAGGCTCGCATTTTTGGAGGAGGAGGTTAGGAAGTTGAAGGTGCTGAGCGGCCAATCCTCCTCTTAAGGGCCGATGACCGCAGAGGTGAATAAGCTGAAGGCCGATCTGGAGAAGAGTACCAAACTGTTTGAGGCTGAGGGGGGAAATCGCAGAGCAAGAGGTGTTGCTGGCTCGGCTCAATAAGCAGGTCACCACCTTCGACAAAAAAATTGAATCGGCTAATGCGAGGAAGAATCGGGCCATTGAAGAACTTGACTTGAAGAACCAGGAGGCCCGGACTCTCGCCAAGAAATTGAAGGAGGCCAAAGACTTTTTGGTGACCGAGCGGAAGAGCTGGTCGGCTGAAAAAACTACGCTTTGTGGCCTGCTCTCTGCCAAGGATGTCGAGCTAAAAACTGCAAAAGATGAGTTGGAGGCCTCCCGAGCGGCTCTGATGACTTACCAAGAAGCCGAGTCAAGTAGGTTTGAGGCCAGGAAGCAAGCCTACATCCGCTCGAACGCTTTTAACAATAAAGTCACCGATCGGGCTCTTTGGCTTTTTAACCTTGCGATTGACGGGATGCTCCACCAACTCAAGAAAGGCGGTCACATTCCTGCCGCTCTGATGGGCATGGTGATTAGCTGAGACAAGCTGATCGAGTCGTTGCCTGATGACGCTTTAGATTACCTTGAGTGAGGCTGAGAGCTCCTGTAAAATTTTGAAGTTTCAATGTATACTCGCTCTCTCGGCGAAGCTTTTATCTTTGTAGCAATTTTAGCTTTATTGCATTTATGTCTTGTGATTCTCCCGATCGGCAACGACTTGTATGTCTATCCGCTCGATTATTTTGTAGTTGAATGGGTCGTGTATCTAATGTTGGTTGCTACTCGGAAAGCCTAGAGGTTCCACTGTACAAAAATTTTGTACAAAGGTCTGAACCTTTTCCTAGCTACCATGTGTTCTTTTAAATTAAATTTTGGATCGCCTGCGGAACTTAACACGTTTGATCCAAAACTTAATCTATTTGTTCTTTTAGGTTTTGACTTGGGTCTCCTGCGGAACTTAACACGTTCGACCCAAATCACCTTAAGTTATTAATTCCATTAAATATTAATTTCCATAATCGGTTCCCAGTACTGATGTGGCGAGGCACATGGCCTTCTTGGATATGGGAGCAACCACCACCGACTAGACAAAACCTTTTATAGAAAGCTAATATTTAATTTCCTAAAATAACTTTAGGTTAACCGAAAAGAACAATCAAATCACAAGGAAAAGAAAAACAAAAGAACACAACATCGAAAAAATATATTCGAAATTCTAGAATCGTAAGCCTCTTGTATTTGGTATTATTTCCATAAATAACTAGTATGATGCGGAAAGAAAAATTACTAGTTATACCTTGTAGAAAAACCTCTTGATCTTCTACCGTATTCCTCTTCTAATCTCGGACGTTGTGTGGGCAACGATCTTCCAAGATGAGAAATCACCAACCACCTTCTTCTCCTCCAAGCAAGGTTCGGCCACAAAAGAAAAGCTTTACCAAGGAGAAAAACCAAAATACTAACCAAGCTCCAAGAGATGCTAGCTTTCTCTCCTTCTTCTTCTTCTTCTCCGAGTAGTATCCGGCCACCACAAGAACTCCAAGGGAGAGGGAGAAGTTCGGCCACCACAAGAGGAAGAGAAGGAGATGATGGCCGGCCACACCAAGGAACAAAAGAGGGAGAGGAATAATAGATGTTGTGTCTTGTGAAGGCACCCTCACCCCTTCTTTTATATTCCTTGGCCTAGGTAAATTAGGAAATTTAATTACAATAAATTTTCCTTAATTTCCTTGACATGATTTAATTGAGAAAAATAAAATAATATTTCCCCAATTAAACAATGATGGCCGGCCAATCAATAGGAAGCAAATTGGACAAGTTTCAATCAACAATTAAAACTTTCCTTATTTGTTTCCGGAAATTTAAAAAAATAAAATTTCTCTTTAAAATCTCTTCATGGTTAATAAAAGGAAATATCTATAATTTTAATTTTATTAACATGTGAATAATTTTAAAGAGAAAATAAAACATCTCTCCAATCTACAAATAAGGAAAGAGATCTAATCTCTTTCTTTAATCTTTTGTAAATCTTTTACAAGAGAGATATTTTAATTTTAATTCTCTTTAAATTAAATCTTCCACATAATAATAAACATTAAAATTAAATTTTCTTTTAATTAATTATGGCCGGCCCTACTAGCTTGGGTTCAAGCTAGGGCCGGCCACCTTAGCTTAGGCCGGCCCTAGCTTGGTTCCCAAGCTAGCTTGGCCGCCCCTTTAGGTGGGTATAGAAGGTGGGTATATGTGGGTATAGTACTCTATAAATAAGATGCTACGATAGGGACCGAGAGGAGGAATTGGTTTTGGTCTCCCGATAAAATTATGCATCGCCCCGAACACACAACTTAATTTTATCAATGATAATTCATTCCACTAGAGAACTATCATTGAACTACCGCACCAATCCCAAATTACATTTTTGGGCTCCTTCTTATTATGAGTGTGTTAGTCTCCCTGTGTTTAAGATATCGAATGTCCACTAATTAAGTGAGTTACTGACAACTCATTTAATTAATTTCTTAGTCCAAGAGTAGTACCACTCAACCTTATTATCATGTCGGACTCCACCTGCGAGGTTTAACATGACAATCCTTATGAGCTCCTCTTGAGGACATTATCAACCTAGTATCACTAGGACACAGTTTCCTTCTATAATCAACAACACACATTATAAGTGATATCATTTCCCAACTTATCGGGCTTATTGATTCATCGAACTAAATCTCACCCATTGATAAATTAAAGAAATAAATATCAAATATATGTGCTTGTTATTATATTAGGATTAAGAGTACACACTTCCATAATAACTGAGGTCTTTGTTCCTTTATAAAGTCAGTATAAAAAGAACGACCTCAAATGGTCCTACTCAATACACTCTAAGTGTACTAGTGTAATTATATAGTTAAGATAAACTAACACCTAATTACACTACGACCTTCCAATGGTTTGTTCCTTTCCATCTTAGTCGTGAGCTACTGTTTATAATTTATAAGGAACCGATAACATGATCTTCTGTGTGTGACACCACACACCATGTCATCTACAATATAAATTAATTGAGCAACTACATTTATCATAAATGTAGACATTTGACCAATGTGATTCTTATTTCTAGATAAATGTTTATACCAAAAGCTAGGCTTTTAGTATACACTCTAACAATCTCCCACTTATACTAAAAGACTAAGCTGCTATATCTGCTGCCATACATCTGATTCCTAACCCTTCAACATGTCCATCAAAAGCTCTTGCCTTAAGGACCTTGGTGGAAGGATCTATAGGTCATCACCTGATGCAATCTAGGTAGCAACAACTTCTCTTCGTTTATACGATTTCTCGTATTGGGTGGTACTTGCGCTCTATTGTGTTTACTTGCCTTTATAGACTTATGGTTTCTTATAGTTTGCTACTGCACCAATATTATTACAATAAATTATAATAATCTTTGGACAAATTAGAAATCATATCTAAGTCTATCTTGAGGTTATTGAGTCATTCAGCTTTTATGGCTACCTCAGAGGCTTGCCATATACTAAGCTTCTATGGTGGAATCCAGAAAAACACCTATGCTTATCACTCTTCCATAGTTATGACTTTACCTCCTAAAGTAAACACAAAACCCCGAGGTCGACTTATTATTGTCCCTATCCGATTGGAAGTCAAAATCCTTGCAACCCACAAGGACTAAATTAACTGCCTTGTAAGCTAGCATATAATCTCTAGTGCCTCTAAGGTACTACAATATATGCTTTACTGCAGTCCACTGTCCTTGTCCAGGGTTACTTTGATATCTTCTAACTATGCCTTTGGCAAAACAGATTTCTGATCTCGTGCATAGCATACATTAGGCTTTCAACAGTCGTAGCATAAAGAACTGCCTATATTTCCTTTATCTCCTTTGATGTCTACAGAGACATATCTTTAGATAAAGTTACTCCATCCTGAAAAGGTAAGAAACCTTTCTTGGAGTTTTGTATGCTTAAAACGAACAAGGATTTTTCCGATGTATGAAGCTTGGGATAAGTAAAATATTCTTTTCTTGCGATCCCTTATTACTTTGATCTCAAGAATATATACATTCTCCCAAGTCCTTTATATCGAATTGTTTGGACAACCATACCCTTACTTCTGACAACATTTTGATATTGTTTCCAACTACCAAAAATGTTATCTAAGTATAGTACAAAAAATACCACCACGTTTCCATCACATCTTTTGTATACACAAGACTTATCCGGTTACTAAATCCATAGATCTGGATTACTTTGATAAACCGGATATTCCAAGACCTTGAAGCTTTGCCTCAGTCCATAGATTGAGCTTACACACAAGATGCTCTTAGCCCTTTGCAATGAACCCTTCGTTGCTTTATATGGATGTTTTCTTCAAGACTTCCATTAAGGAATGCCGCTTGACATCCACTTGCCAAATAGATAAAAGAATCCGGATAGACTTAAGCATGACTACCGGTGAAAAGTTTCCTTTTCATCAAGCCTTCTTTGAAAGTTACTACCTTCCTGTCTATCCCTTTTTCCTATTATAGACCTTTTACACCCAACGGCTTTTACACTATTTGGTGATTCTACAAGCTTCCAGTTTTATTAGAATACATATATTCTAATTCTTTTATTCATTACTCTTTGAGATGTTGCATCTTTATTTTGGAGTGCTTCATCATATTATCGGAGATCCGGTTCATGTCCTCCAGGATCGAGTCCAAAACTCTCCCAAAACATGAACCTATTTAGGTTGCATAACAACCCTCCCACTACAACAAGACACTTTCTGTAATTGTATCAATTTGTGATACGTGTTGCAGTTTCTTGTGGTATCTCATCTTGTACAGTTGGTACTAGGTTAGACATGTCCTTTATTATTTCCTTAAGAACAAATTTACTTATGAGCACGTGGTCCATTATATAGTCTTTTTCTAAAAATCATCATTGATGCTAACAATGACCTTCTGATTTTAAGACTATAAACCTACTTTTGTTTATCTAGGATAACTTACAAACAAGTGAACTCCTATCCAACTTATCATTGTCTCTCTTTAACATATGTGATGGATTACCCGAATCCGAATATGCTTCAAAATAGGTTTTCACCTATTCAGCAATTCTATATGAGTAGAGAGTTCTAACTTGGAAGGTACTATGTTCACTTTCGTTATCAGAGTTTATCCTTAAAACAAATTTGGTAATTTTCTGAATAACTCATCATCTATCTAATTATTTCATAAGAGTCTTTTACCTTCTTTCTACTACACCATCCTTGTTGGGGTGTACCAGGTGCAGTTAGTTGGGGTTGAAATCCAACTACTGATAAGTGACTCCTAAAATCTCTCAAGAGGTACTTGCCACTATGATCTTACCATAGTGACATTTACTTTAACATTTCTCCGCATCAGCCTTGTACTCTTTGAACTAATCAAAGTACTTAGTCTTACGGTACATTAAGTAAATTTATTTGTATCTTGAATAGTTGTCTATAAAATAGATGAAATATTCAATACTACCTCTTGTCTGGATAGTCATAGGATCACATAAATCAGAATGAACCGATTTCAACATATCTTTGACTCCATACCCCTTGGACTTAAAAACTTCTTGGTTATTTTGCTTCCAAGTAAGACTCGCAGGTTGGAAAGATTTCCACTACTAATGAACCCAAAAGTTCATCAGCTACCAATGAATCCTACTTAAGTTAATATAACCTAGCCTTAGATGTCAAAGATATAATTGGTTCATGAAGGTTGCTTTCTCTTAAGTTAGAAGATGTGTTATTAATTTCCATTTGTTGCATCATGGGAGTTATTGGATTATAAATTGTCAACCAACATACCAGAATAGATAACTTGCCTATTTTTCTTGATAACAATTTTGTTATCAAAATAGACACAATATCTATTCTATAATAGTTTAGAAACTGAAATCAGGTTCTTTCTAAACTTAGTATGTAAAGACAATTCCTAATAATCCAAATTTTATTCCTATTAGAGAATAAACCTCTCCCACTGCAACAGCTGCTACTTTTGCAGTAGTGCCCATGTGGACGGTGTTTTTTATTTTCATTTAGTTGTCGGGTTTCCTGGAACCCTGCAATGAATTGCAGACATGATCAGTGGCTCCCATATTTACACACCAGGTACCGGTAGATAACTCCACTAAACATGTATCAACTAATGAATAAAATACACCTATATTGTTCTTAGTTCTAAGAGGACAGTCTACCTTAATGTCCAAATTCTATTTCCAATCAATTATAATTGGGACCACTAAGTCTATCCTAAAGTATATCAGCTAGGGATTGACCATCTTCCTAAGAATCACAAAAATATTTGGTTAAGACCAACTCCTTAAAAATCCCCATGAATTTTGTATGCCACGTTAGTGTGGACGTATACAAATTCAAAGAGGAAATTTTATCATTTAATTTTATTATCTCGTCAACCTTACTTTATGACGAATAAAATTAATAGTTGGTCTATCTTTAATCAAATATTTGGTCAAGACTCTAAATTTAAAATAATATTGATTCCTCTAACAATACTATTTAAATTTACCAACACCTCAAAACACCGTAATTTTGCATGCCACGTTAGTGTGGACGTATACAAAATCAACATTTGTAAGAGGAGGGTTTTACCCATTAACTATCTTGTCAACGTAACTTTATGACAAATAAAATTATCTCAAACACCGTTAATTTTGTATGCCACGTTAGTGTGGACGTATACAAAATCAATCATTTGTAAGAGGGGTTTTAACCCTTTAATTTTATTATCTTGTCAACCTAGTTTTATGACAAATTAATAGTTGGTTTCATTTGGTCACACAAATAATAGCAGTGACTCCGATGGGGAGGACTACTATTAGATGTGTCTAAGTGTATACCATTACTTGACACTAAGTCCATTAATAAGATTATGCCCCTTCCGTTGGGGAAGATCACACGCTCTTAATTAACTTCCTATAGTCATCCAAAATGGAAGTCTGTTCTAGTGATCCGCAAACAAGCTCATCCGTTATGGAGGAAGGCACTCAGAGCCAACGCGCAAGCTTGTTTGCATCACTTACAAACCAGTAATGGAGACCATGGGATTTACTTAAAAATCCCTCTCTCACTTAGTTATTTATTAATGAGGAATTTTAACTATGCTAGCCTACTAAACTTGTAAACTAACATGCACACACAACACAATATAAAAGCAATAAATAGAAAATCTAATTTTCAACTATTATGGCTTTTATCTCTAGTTGTCCTCCGTGTGTTGTCATCCCAAGCTGCTGCCATATTTGGCCACCGCCACCGGGTCTAGCTGTCGCATCCATCTTGCTCCTAGTTCCGCTGCGCCTCTGGTCCTCAGAAGGTTCCACGCTTTGCAAGATTCTATCCGCGACATAAATAGAATTTTACATTTTGATCCTATATTCCATAAAAGGAATGTACATGTATCTAGATCAAAAATAAAATCCTAATAAAACTAAATACAACTCCTGCTGTATTTTATAATACAATCATGCACATACAATAAAATGCCCTTGACATGTCCAAGGGTCCAATCACACACATAATAACTATAAGCCATAATAGTTGGATCCTGCATCCACAAAGTTAGCACATCCTACTATTATCCTGCCTAAATTATGTATGACATGTGCATGATTAAACTAATACCAAATACACAGAGGCAAAACCTAGCTACGATACCAATTGTTGGTTGCTACTCGGAAAGCCTAGAGGTTCCACTGTACAAAAATTTTGTACAAAGGTCGAACCTTTTCCTAGCTACCATGTGTTCTTTTAAATTAAATTTTGGATCGCGGAACTTAACACGTTTGATCCAAAACTTAATCTATTTGTTCTTTTAGGTTTTGACTTGGGTCTCCTGCGGAACTTAACACGTTCGACCCAAATCACCTTAAGTTATTAATTCCATTAAATATTAATTTCCATAATCGGTTCCCAGTACTGACGTGGCGAGGCACATGGCCTTCTTGGATATGGGAGCAACCACCACCGACTAGACAAAACCTTTTATAGAAAGCTAATATTTAATTTCCTAAAATAACTTTAGGTTAACCGAAAAGAACAATCAAATCACAAGGAAAAGAAAAATAAAAGAACACAACATCGAAAAAATATATTCGAAATTCTAGAATCGTAAGCCTCTTGTATTTGGTATTATTTCCATAAATAACTAGTATGATGCGGAAAGAAAAATTACTAGTTATACCTTGTAGAAAAACCTCTTGATCTTCTACCGTATTCCTCTTCTAATCTCGGACGTTGTGTGGGCAACGATCTTCCAAGATGAGAAACCACCAACCACCTTCTTCTCCTCCAAGCAAGGTTCGGCCACAAAAGAAAAGCTTTACCAAGGAGAAAAACCAAAATACTAACCAAGCTCCAAGAGATGCTAGCTTTCTCTCCTTCTTCTTCTTCTTCTCCGAGTAGTATCCGGCCACCACAAGAACTCCAAGGGAGAGGGAGAAGTTCGGCCACCACAATAGGAAGAGAAGGAGATGATGGCCGGCCACACCAAGGAACAAAAGAGGGAGAGGAATAATAGATGTTGTGTCTTGTGAAAGCACCCTCACCCCTTCTTTTATATTCCTTGGCCTAGGTAAATTAGGAAATTTAATTACAATAAATTTTCCTTAATTTCCTTGACATGATTTAATTGAGAAAAATAAAATAATATTTCCCCAATTAAACAATGATGGCCGGCCAAATCAATAGGAAGCAAATTGGACAAGTTTCAATCAACAATTAAAACTTTCCTTATTTGTTTCGGAAATTTTAAAAATAAAATTTCTCTTTAAAATCTCTTCATGGTTAATAAAAGGAAATATCTATAATTTTAATTTTATTAACATGTGAATAATTTTAAAGAGAAAATAAAACATCTCTCAATCTACAAATAAGGAAAGAGATCTAATCTCTTTCTTTAATCTTTGTAAATCTTTTACAAGAGAGATATTTTAATTTTAATTCTCTTTTAAATTAAATCTTCCACATAATAATAAACATTAAAATTAAATTTTCTTTTTAATTAATTATGGCCGGCCCTACTAGCTTGGGTTCAAGCTAGGGCCGGCCACCTTAAACCCAAGCTTCCCTAGCTTGGTTCCCAAGCTAGCTTGGCCGGCCCCCTTGAGGTGGGTATAGAAGGTGGGTATATGTGGGTATAGTACTCTATAAATAAGATGCTACGATAGGGACCGAGAGGAGGAATTGGTTTTGGTCTCCCGATAAAATTAAGCATCCCATGTTCGCCCCGAACACACAACTTAATTTTATCAATGATAATTCATTCCACTAGAGAACTATCATTGAACTACCGCACCAATCCCAAATTACATTTTGGGCTCCTTCTTATTATGAGTGTGTTAGTCTCCGTGTTTAAGATATCGAATGTCCACTAATTAAGTGAGTTACTGACAACTCATTTAATTAATTTCTTAGTCCAAGAGTAGTACCACTCAACCTTATTATCATGTCGGACTATGTCCACCTGCAGGGTTTAACATGACAATCCTTATGAGCTCCTCTTGAGGACATTATCAACCTAGTATCACTAGGACACAGTTTCCTTCTATAATCAACAACACACATTATAAGTGATATCATTTCCCAACTTATCGGGCTTATTGATTCATCGAACTAAATCTCACCCATTGATAAATTAAAGAAATAAATATCAAATATATGTGCTTGTTATTATATTAGGATTAAGAGCACACACTTCCATAATAACTGAGGTCTTTGTTCCTTTATAAAGTCAGTATAAAAAGAACGACCTCAAATGGTCCTACTCAATACACTCTAAGTGTACTAGTGTAATTATATAGTTAAGATAAACTAACACCTAATTACACTACGACCTTCCAATGGTTTGTTCCTTTCCATCTTAGTCGTGAGCTACTGTTTATAATTTATAAGGAACCGATAACATGATCTTCTGTGTGTGACACCACACACCATGTTATCTACAATATAAATTAATTGAGCAACTACATTTATCATAAATGTAGACATTTGACCAATGTGATTCTTATTTCTAGATAAATGTTTATACCAAAAGCTAGGCTTTTAGTATACATTCTAACATCTAAAGACTTGGTAGCTTTTAAGCAGCCTATATTCATAGTCGGTCGCCTGACGGTTTGCGTATAGACTCGGGTTTAACGTCACCGCTCGACGATCGAAGTGTACTCGAGTTTAAGGTCGTCGCTCAACTACAGATGAAGACTCAGGTTTAAGGTTGCCGCTCGACTGTTGATGAAGACAAAGATGAAGTTTCAACTCCAAGGTTTAACGTTGCCGCTTGATGGTTGATGAAGACCCGAGTTTAACGTCGGCGCTAGACGATCGATGAAGACTTGCATTTAAGGTCACCACTCGACCGTTGATGAAGACTCGCGTTTAAGGTCGCTGCTCGACCGTTGATGAAAATCCGCTTAAGGTCGCCGCTCGACTGTTGATAAAGACAAGGGTTCAACGTTACCGCTCGACGATTTGTTGAAGATAGGGGTTTAAGGTCGCTGATCGACTGTCGGTGGAGACAAGAGTTTAATGTCGTCGCTCGACGATTTTGTGAAGACAGGGGTTTAAGGTCGTCGCTCGACTGTCAGTGGAGACAAGAGTTTAACATCGCCGCTCAACGGTTGGTGGAGACCTGGGTTTAACGTCGTCGCTCGACGGTTGGTAGAGACCTAAGTTTCATATAACCGCTCGACGATTGGTGAAGATCTGGGTTTAACATCGTCACTCAATGGTTAGTGGAGATCTGGGTTTAATGTTATCGCTCGATGGTTTGGTGTGCCGTTTAACTCAAAATGTAGAAACCTTGTTTTTACTCTCATCCTGTATTCAAAAATGATGTACAAATACATTGCTATTCACTCGCGCACCTCTCATCTGACCTGGTAGGGTTGGAGATGGTTCGCACTCCACGACCGTTCGAGTTGTCTTCCATCCTCATCTTCCAAGTAGTAGGCACCTGATCGGAGCTTTTCCTCGACCTTGAAGGGTCCTGCCCATGGAGCTTCGAGCTTGATGACGTCGCCGACCAGCTTCACTTTCTTCTAGACGAGATCGTCGACCTGGAAAGACCTCGGGATCACCCTCCGATTGTAGTTTTGCTTCATTCGCTACAGGTAAGTCGTTAGTCGAACAATTGCTTCAGCATGCGTTTCATCTACCATGTTGAGCTCCATAAGCTTTCGTTCGGTGTTCCCTTCATTGTAGTGTTGCACCCGCTTAGATTCCACTCCGACTTTTACCGGGACAAATATTTCACCGCCGTATACCAGGTGGAAGGGAGTTACGCCAGTTCCCTCCTTCAGGGTCGTGTGGAGAGCCCACAACACACTCTGGAGCTCGTCCACCCAGCTGCCTCGAACGTGTTTGAGCCGAGCGCGTAGTACTCGAAGGATCTCTCGATTGGCGACTTCCGCTTACCCGTTGCTCTGAGGGTAGGCCATCGAGGTGAAGGCTTGCTGGATGTTGTATCCCTCGCACCATTCTCTGAGCCTCTGACCGACGAATTGTCTCCCATTATCTGAGACGAGCCTACGTGAGATGCCGAACCGACATATGATGCTCTGCCACACGAACTTGATGATCATCTGCTCGGTTATTTTGGTCAGCGGCTCGGCATAAACCCACTTCGAGAAGTAATCCACCGTGACTATTAGGAACTTCTGTTGACCGGTCCCCATGGGGAATGACCCTATGATGTCCATGCCCCATTGGTCGAACAGACAAAATACTGTGAACGTCTTCATTTCCTCGGTCAGCCAATGTGAGAGGTTGTGATACTTTTGGTAGGACAAGCACATGGCTACCTTCTGAGCCACATCTTCTTGGAGAGTCAGTCAAAAATATCCAGCCAGGAGTATCTTTCGCATCAATGAGCGACCACCCGGATGTCCTTCATAGGATCCTTGATGCACCTCTCGCAATATGTAGTCAGCATCCTCCGATCCGACGCACTTAAGTAAAGGCCTACAGAAGGCTTTCTTATATAATTAGTCCCCTATCAAGGTGAATCGTTCGACGCTCTTCTTTAGTAGGCGAGCTTTTTTCAGATCGGCTGGTGTAATTCCTTACTGCAGAAATTCTATCAGGGTCATTCTCCAGTCGCTCGGGAAGGTTATCCCTTCCATTCGGTCGATATGCGCGACCAGCGATACTTGCTCAATCGACTTCCCTATGACAATCGGCAACAATGAACTAGATAGTTTGGCCAACTCGTCTGCCACCTGGTTCTCCGATCGGGGGATCTTCTGTATGATGACCTCCCGAAAATTGATTTTCAGCTTCTCGAAGGCCTCCGCATAAAGCTTGAGTTGGGCATTGCTTATCTCGAATGTCTCGGACAGCTGCTGAGCGGCCAACTGAGAGTCCTAGTGGATGAGGACTTTAACGGCTCCCACATGCCAGGTTGCTTGTAAGCCGGCTATCAATGCCTCATACTCAGCTTCATTGTTGGTGGCTCTATAGTCCAGCCGATCGGAGAGTTGCATCCGATCTTCTCGCAGCGAGATTAGCAATATGTCGATTCCGCTTCCCTGCCAAGTGAATGAGCCATCCATGTATATCCTCCAAACGGCCTCTGGCTCTGGGCTCTGTACCTCGGTGATAAAATTCACCAAGGATTGTGCTTTGATGGTCGTTCGGAGTTGGTACTGAATATCGAACTCGCTAATCTCCATCGTCCACTTAATCAACCGTCTGGATGCCTCGGGACTGAGGAGGACTCTTCCCAAGGCGTCATTAGTCATCACAATTATTGAGTGCGTGAGAAATTACAGACGAAATCTCCGCGTGGCGAGTACTAATGCATAAGCCAACATTTTAAGACTAGTGTAGCGGGACTCATCATCTTTTAATATATGGCTCAAAAAGTACACAGGTTGTTCTTCATCGTTTTGCCTAACTAAAGCCGAGCCAATTGCATGTTCGGTAGATGATAGGTAGATCCAGAGCGGCTCACCGACACATAGCTTAGCTAAAATAGGCATGACATTGAGGTACTCTTTGAGCTCTTCGAATGCCTGATCGCACTCTGTGTCCTATTAGAATTTTGTCGCTTGGCGCAGTATCTTGAAGAACGGCAAGCTCCAATCAGATGACTTAGAGATGAATCTGGACAGCGCTGTGATCCGACCGATGAGATGTTGAGCTTCCTTCAAATTTTTAGGCAGCGGCATGTCTTGTAGTGCTTTCACTTTGCTTGGATTCACCTCAATGCCCCGCTTGGTGACAATGCATCCCAGGAAGCGGTCACTCTTTGCGCCGAACAAATACTTGCTCGAGTTCAGCTTTATTCCATAAGTCCTGAGCATCTAGCAGGTCTCCTCGATATCTGCGCATAGGTCAGTAGCTCGTAGGGATTTTATCAGTATATCGTCGATGTATACCTCCATGTTACGGTAGATGTGCCATTGGAACACCTTGTTCATCAGCCTCTAATAAGTGGCTCCGACGTTCTTAAGTCTGAACGGCATGACGTTGTAGCATTACGCCCCGTCAACCGTGATGAAGTTAACTTTCTCCTAATCTTTGCAGGCAAGCGACACCTGGTGATACCCTTGGTACGCATTGAGCATGCAGATTAGCTTGCACTCTACGGTAGAGTCCACCATCTGGTCGATCCGAGGCAGCGGGTAGAAATCCTTTGGGCATGTCTTGTTTAGATCTCGGAAGTCAATGCAGACCCGCCATTTGTTGCTCGACTTGGAGACCAGCACGACGTTTGCGAGCTAGCACGAGAATTGAACTTCTCGTATGTGGCCGACCTTTAGCAGTTTCTCTATCTCCGCTCGGATGATCAAGTTTTGCTCGGCGCTGAAATCACTTTTTCTTTGCTTTACTGGCCGAGCGTCCGGTCGGACATGAAGCTCATGCTGCGCAACGCCCGGGGAGATTCCAGGAAGCTCGTGTGTCGACTATGCGAACACATTATGATTTTGCTTGAGGTAGGCGACCAGATCTGCCTTCATCTCTGCCTCTAGGTCGGCTGCTATGAAGGTAGTTGCCTCCGTCCGGCTGGGATGAATCTGAACCTCCTCCTTTTCTTCATATGCCAGAGTGGGAGACTTTTCAGTAATAGCGTTTACCTCTAGCTGTGGGTTCTTACGAGCAGCTTTCGCTTCGGTCTTGACCATCTCGACGTAGCACCGCCAAGCGGCCAGTTGGTCGCCTTTGACTTCTCCCACATGGTCGTCGACCGGGAACTTAATCTTCTGGCAGTACGTAGAGACTACTGCCCGGTACTCGTTGAGGGCCGGTCGACCTAGGATGACGTTGTAGACCGATGGTACATCCACCACGATGAAGTTTGTGGTCCTTGTTCTCCTGAGCGGCTTTTCTCTGAGCAAGATGAGCAACCTTGTTTGGCCAATCAACAAAACGTCATTGCCAGTGAACCCGTAAAGCGGGGTCATCATCGGCAGTAGCTCGCCTCAATCAATTTGCAGCTGATCGAATGCCTTCTTGAAGATTATGTTCGCTGAACTCCCTGTGTCAATAAAGATATGGTGAATAGTATAGTTGGCGATAACTTCTCGGATGATCAAAGCATCATCATGAGGGATCTCCACTCCCTTTAAGTCTCTGGGTCCGAAGCTGATCTTGGGCCCTTCTGCCTTCTCTCGATTGTATCCCACCGTGTGGATCTCTAGCCGCCAGGCGTACGACTTCCTAGCTCTGTTGGAGTCGCCATCGGTCAGCCCACTGGTGATTATACTTATTTCTTCTCGGGCAACGTTGCTTCTGTTCTCTTCCTCCCAAGTGGAGGGTCTATTTCAATCATCCGAGACTCGGGAGGGATCAATGTTCTCCCTCTTTTGGTGCTGATGATGCCTCTCAGGCGATCTTCTTGCATCCTCTCTCCGCCCGGTGGATTGATGTCTGTGCCACCGATCGGGAGGAGTCTGGCAACGATATCCTCTTGGGGCCGGTCGACCGACGATCAGCGTTAGACCACGACAATCACACGTGTTGTGTGTCACCGACTAGTGGAAAGAATAGAACATCGGTGTCCACATATTTCCTTTTGATGCCTTCAGCTGACCGGAAGACACATGTTACACGACATGCATCCTTGTTTCCTGGTGCGGCCGCACTCCTTCAGCCCTTGTCCCCCTGGGTAGCTGGTAGCTGCTTAAGTCGGCGCTTGGTCGTCGTCGAGGGTTTAGTCGGCGCCTCCTTTCTTCTCGTCGCTTGAGATTCTTCCACATTTATATACTCGTTGGCCTTCTTGAGCATGTGGTTGAAGTCCTTGGGCAGCTTTCTGATGAGTTATCGGAAGAACTCTCCCTCGATGAGACCGAGGGGATGTTCATGACTACCTGATTGAACGCTGTATGTAAGCTCGGAGTGGTTCTTTCGGTCCCTACTTCAGGGAGAAGAGGCTGACGCTCATCTTCTAGTAGTGTTGGCTACTGGCGAAATGATGCAAGAAAGCTGCTCAAAAGTCCTTAAAGCTACGTATAGAGCCATCCGACAATCTTCGGAACCATCACTACGACGAGCCAAACAGTGTATTGAGAAGGACTTGACATTTTACCCCATCTGTATTGGTTTGGTCGAACCATTGTATGACCTGTCCAGATGGTCATCTGGTGCAGCGTGGCTTCATTATCGAACCTGTCCAGATGGTCATCTAGATTGGTCGATCCATTGTATGACCCGATCGCCAACAGGGTGTAGTGTCTGGGCAGAGGGTTTATTAAGATCTCCTCGGAGAAATGTCAATTGATCCGCTCTGGCAACGCATTGCCTCGGGGTGCTTTGCCTTTTCGTGTGTTCCGAACAAGCGCATCGCCCGAAGATGATCCCCTCTCTTGGTTCACCTGGGCTATTTCTAGGGCATTTGAAACAAAGCCTGATGAAAGGGTATGGGTGCGGGAGGCGCTTCCCCATGCATGCCGGTCGGCCCTCTATTCAGCCCCCAGATAGAGATTTGCTCCGGTCGATCTTCGTTTCCCGCTCGGCCCCCTACTGTCGATGTCGCCTATTGGGCTTGCCTATCGACTAACGTTTGTTGTTGCTGCTACTTGACTATCTTCGCTGCTCGGGTTTACACGAGCATGTCGAGCTCCTCCTTGGTGAGCGTCACAGTGGTAAATCACCTAGCGTCTTCCATCTTCTCAACTCGGATGCAGTCTACGTTCCCACAGACGATGTCAAATATGATCTTGTCTGAAAGTTGAAGAGATGGAATGCTAGGGATGTGACGTTCCTGCTGACCGCGCATGGACTCCGCTCTGACTTGCAACACAAACTGCGTCAGTGCATAGCCAGGGAAGGGGTCCCTGACATTGACCCTCCGATGCTCAAGTCAGTCACCGGTGATGTAGAGGAAAGCGGAGCAACGAAAACGAGAGCAGTAGCAACAATGTATTGCGCATACCTCCGCTAAACCTTGGACCCCCTTTATATAGAGCTCCTGTAGTGTGCGTGCATGCTTCCCAAGGCTGACATGCGTCCTCAAGTTTTACCTGAAAAGACGTGTCAGTAAAGTGTTCCTGACACAGTACCTTAACAAGCTGAGCATATCTCTAAAGTGAAGTAGAAGCTTCTGCCGTACGATCTTCTGTCTGACTATGCCGCCTGTCAACGGTACTAGCTCCCAAAAGGATGTTACGTGATAGCGTGCTATGTCTATTGTTGGGCCAAGCGGGATAGCCGCTTGGTTGGAATTCCACTGTCCGGGTACTGCGTATGTCGCTAGGCCGAGCGGGATAGCCGCTCGGCCTGGATTCCACTGTCTGCGTGCTGCGTATGTCGTTGGGCTAAAAGGATAGCCGCTCGGCCTGGATTCCATTGTCCGCTCGGTTGATGTCGATTCTTACTGCCAGACCGAGCGGAGGAGCCGCTCGGTCCAGCTTCTGCATATCTTGTCCTCTGGCGTTCTTTTATTGAACTTCGGATGCTCAGCGCGTTGCCGAGCCATAGGTGATGTCGGATCGAGCCTTCTTTCTCATGGTCGGGTGACCCATTCGCTTGACCAACCAATCATATATATATGAGCGTTGACCACATTGACTTTAACTTCCACCGTGGCCTGACATCCTCCGCAGGGTGGACCCCTCCTTATCACCACATCATATACTTATCAAATAAATAGAAAAAAGCGTAAGGCGATTGTCTTAGGATATCCCTCAAATTCCAACAACAATATCATCATAGTCAGAAATCATCTACAACTACAACATCACAACATAAAAATTAGAGAATTCCTTTAGAGAAGTGGAATCATGGTCAGGACGGTCAAATATATGAAATCGAAGACTAGAAACAACGTAGTTATTGACTTAAACTTTGAGAGACCATAACATTAATCTATGATTAAATCATAAGACGTATAATATATTAAATCAAAACATGTTTAGAGATCTTCGATTTGATATATTGTGTCTCCCGTTTTTCAATCTAAGATAAAAGTTATGACATCTCAAAATTTATCCAGCATACACGTGGTAGCAGCTACGAAACTAAAGATGTTACAATTAAAGTTTAACTTTAAGAAGATATAACTTTTGATTTAGAGTAAACCATTGGACACACAATATATCAAATTGAAGATCTTTGAATGTGCTTCGATTTGATATATTATGTGTCCCTTAGTTTAATTCGAATCAAAAGTTATGATCACTCAAATTTATATTGTGTAGTTGTAGCAGCTATGATTTTGAAGCTGCTACAACATGTTATTGATTTTGCAACAAGAAGAGTTTTGGTCTTGTGAAAATCAGCAACATATAATTATTGACTTAAACTTTGAGAGACTATAACTTTGGACTAGGATTGAACCATAAAATACAAATATATCAAATTAAAGCTCATTAAGAGATCTTCAATTTGAAATAGTGTGTAATTCTTGATTCAATCTGAGTCAAAAGTTATGAGCTCTCAATTTATCCAACAAGTTATAGTAACTACAAAATCACAGATGTTACAACTATAATTTTAATTTTAAGGATATAACTTTAGATTCAGACTAAACTATTGATTACATAACATATCAAATTGAAGATCTTTGAATGAGCTTCGATTTGATATATTGTGCATCCCATAGTTCAACCCAAATTATAAGTTATGGTCTCTCAAAGTTATAACTTATAATTATAACAGCTATGATTTCGTAGCTGTTAAAATGTGTTGTTGGTTTCTTAAGATCTGTAATATGTTATTACTGATTTTCTAAAGACCAGCAACACAATCTTCTGCAGACCAACAACCATCAGTCAATTTTATTTGAAAAGAGGTTGATGGACCTAGATATGTCTAATTCACTCTAAACAAAGTCCTATCTCTCCTTATTAGACTCATGCCATTAAACACCATCACGGTACACTATATTGAGAGCAGTGATATTTTTCAACTCGATTTAACTATGATAAATTTTTAAACACGAAGACTAGCAACAACGTTGTTGCTGACTTAAAATTTAAGAGATTATAACTTTTGACTTCAATTAAATCATAGAACGTATAATATATCAAATCGAAGCTCATTCAGAAATCTTCGATTTAATATATTATGTGTCCCATAATTAAATCTAAGTAAAAAGTTATGTCCTCTCAAAATCTATCTAGTATACACGTTATAGTAGTTACTAAACCGTACCTGCTACAACTATAAGTTTAACTTTAAGAGGACATAACTTTTGATTCATACTAAAATATTGGATGCACGATATATCAAATCAAAGATCTTTGAACGAGCTTTGATTTGATATATTATACATCCTGTAGTTCAACCTGAATTAAAAGTTATTGCTTCTCAAAGTTATAACTTGCAGTTGTATTTGTTACAATTTTGTAGCTACTACAATATATTGTTGGTTTCTTAAGATAAGCAACACGAAGAGCTTTTGGTCTTTTGAAGATCAGCAACACATTATTACTGCCTTAAACTTTATGAGACCATAAATTTCGATTAGGTTTAAACCATGTGATGCATAATATCTCAAATCGAAGCTCGTTTAAATATCTTTGATTTGATATATTATGTGTCTCATGGTTCAATCCGAGTCAAATGCTATAGTCTATCAAAGTTTAAGTCAGCAATACATTTTTGTTGGTTTTCTAATAATCAGCAACATGTTGTTGTTAGTTTTCTAAAAATCAACAACACGTCGTTGCTGGTTTCTTAAGATCAACAACAAGTTGTTGCTCGTTTTCTAAAAATCAACAACACATTGTTGTTGGTTTTCTGAAAATCAACAACACATTGTTGCTGGTTTATTAAGATCAGTGACAAGTTGTTGCTCGTTTTCTAAAAATCAACAATACATTGTTGCTAGTTTATTAAGATCAGTGACCCGTTTTGTTGGTTTCTTAAGATCATCAACACTGTTATTGATTTAGTAAGATCAAGAACATGAAAACTAGCAACACGTTATTGCTAACTTAAAATTTGAAAGATCATAACTTTTGATTGAGATTGAATAGCGGAACACACAATATATTAAATTAAAGCTCGTTGAGAGATCTTCAATTTAATATATTGTGCATTCCTTGATTCAATTTTAGCCAAAAGTTACGATCTCTTAAAATTTATCCAATATACACGTTGTATCAACTACGAAATCGTTGCTACTATAACTACAAGTTTAACTTTAAGAGGATATAACTTATGATTCTGACTAACCATTGGATACAAAATATATTTAATCGAAGATCTTTGAATGAGCTTCGATTTGATATATTGTACATTTCGTAGTTTGTTTTGAACAAAAGTTATAGTCTCTCAAAATTATAACTTTAGTTGTAGCAACTATAATTTTATAGCTGTTATAATGTATTGCTGATTTTTTAAAATCAACAATAGGAAAAGTTTTTGGTGTTTTGAAGATCAGCCACACATTATTACTAACTTAAATTTTAAGAGGCTATAACTTTTGATTGTGATTCAAATAATTTTTGATTGAGATTGAATCACAAGACACATTTATATTAAATCGAAATATATCGAAACTCATTCAAATATCTTCAATTTAATGTATTGTGCTTCTTGTGATTCAATTTGAGTTATAAAATTATAATCTCTTAAAATTTAAGTAGAAATGAAGTTGGAAGCTCACTATAAATGGTATGATGATGATACTCACTATCAACACCACAAATAAATAGGACTCTCCTATATTAGATAAAAATTAAATTTTTTATTTTTAGAATTCCTTAGATAGGGCTCTCCTATATTAGATAAAAATTAAATTTTTTATTTTAGAATGCCTTAGGTCCATCAATCACTTTTAGGACAAATTAGCATATGGATGTAGAGATGTCTAAATTACTTCAAACAAACTCAATGAAAAATAATTGTCATATTATGAAAAACATGAATTTATAATTGTCATACCATAAAATTACAAGAATAATAACAAGAGTTTTATTTAGTTTTACAATAAAAACATTCAAAAAGAACACAATAATTTAGATAGAGTGACAATTAGCAGTACACATAAATAATAATTATATAGACCGTAACAACAATAAAATATAATGAATATTCCTTTTTAATATCCACAACAAATCGATATGTTTGCGATTATATTAGCTAGAAAGAGAAAATCTCTATATCATCTAATGAAAAATTAAGTTCTCCAATCTTTTCAAATATTCTCGTTGATTATTTATAATTAGATATCTCAAGTGGTCCTCTTTAGCACGCTCTTGGAGATTCAACAACTAAAGTTCAGATCTATGTTTAGATAATGAAAGAATAAAAAAACAAAAGTTAGAAATAGTTTATTAGAAAAATTCATAATAGGAAAATTAAAAAATAAATAAATAGAATGTTAATTTATATATGAAAAATTAATTATTTTAATATCATAATTGTAAATTTTTAAAAAATTATATAAATTTTAGGTAAGGTAAGTGAAATTTATTACTTTACATAAATTACCGATAATTCATTATTTTTGAAGAACTAGTGACATGAATTTATAGTGTAAATTGAGTATGCATAATATTAAGTAAATTTAATCAAATGTATACATAGTCTTATCTTTAACTCTAAAAATATCTAACCTTTCATCCATCCTCCTTCATTTCTATCTCGAAGAATTTCATTCATCGTTGTTCGTCTTAACATTTCATCAAACAACTATTGGTCAAAAAAAAAAAAAAATAGAATTACCCTAAAACATAAAGTTCATATCTTTAAATCGAAATCAAAAATTTATTTCGCTATCGGGGATGCATTGGCACTCCTACGATCAGAGTCACCTTCCGGCGAAATGAAGTTAGTCTCAAAAGCACTCATTTTCTTCCTCTCGTGACTGAGTTCTCTGATTCGTCGGGCTTTACATCTAACAATAATAAGAAATCCAACAAAGAGACCAAATGCTTAAAAATAAAAAAAAATACAACACAATAGTTTGAAGATCATGAAAAGAGAGTAAATAAAGTTGAGATGAAATGGTGAGGAAAGATCATCTTGGTGCCCCTTTTAAAATCGATGGAGTTAGACATCGTCGCCGACTTGTCGTGTCTCTTTGCACTACTGGGCGGAGGCGAAAGAACAACGACGGGCAGCCGCCGTCGGTTCTCCGACGATGGAGGTAACAAAGATGAAAGAGGAGGGCCAGAACATTAAGTTTTTTTTGAATAAAAAAAAATAAAAATAAAGAGGGATATTAAAAAAAGAAAATGAGAAGAGATACAGTTGTGTTTAGTTTAGGAGTTTGGGAATGAAGGAATAAATTCAAAATCAAATCTTGTGTTTGGTTGATGAAAATGGAATTGAAATTTAAGAATGAAATCTAAAAATTTGGGTATTGATGAAACCCACTACCTCTCTTCGGTTTTGATGGGAATGAAAATGAGAATAGGAATTAAGTTTTGGACAAAAATATCCTTAATATATTTGTTCAATTTTTTTTCATATCACTTTCTCTCTCCTTATTCTCTCTCAATCATACTCTTTCTTTTCTCATTCTATCATTACATTTTCTCTCTTATCATACTTTCTCTCTCCTTAATATCTCCCATCACACACTCTCCCCTCATTTTCTTTTATCATATTTTCTCTCTCTTCATTCTCTCATATCACACTTTCTCTCTCCTCATCCTCTCTCACCATACTTTCTTTCTCATCACATTCTCTTTCTTCTTTTTTAATCATACTTTCTCTCTCATCATTTCCTCTTATCATACTTTCTCTCTTTAATCTCTCTCATCACACTCTCTCTCCTTATTTTCTCTCATCATACTTTTTCTTTTTTCATTCTCTTATCACACACTCTCTCTCTTATCACACATTCTCTCTCCTCATACTCTTTTATCATGATTTCTCTCCTAGGGCATAGCATAGATGGAGGTGCATGGTCTTGTAACCGAGAGGTCCAAGGGTTAATCCTTGAAGTGTCACTACCTGGGGTTAACATCTCCGCCATGTGCCTTCCACCTATGTACCTACATTTACCTCTCTCTATATTCGTGAGGTCGGCTCTAGGGGAACCGTTGATGTGGCGGTTCGACATGCTTTCTCTCCCATTACATTCCTTTCTTTTTTCTCATCACACTTTCTCTCTTATCATATTTTCTCTCTCATTATACTTTCTCTCTCCTTAATCTCTCTCATCACACACTCTCTCCTCATTGTCTCTCATCACATACACACTCTCTTTTCATTCTCTCCCATAATAATTTCTCTCTCATCCTCTCTCATCATGCTCTCTCCCATCACACTTTCTTTCTCTTTATTTTTTCCTATCAAACTTTCTCTCTTATCAGACTTTCTTATTATTCTTTCTCATCATATTTTTTTCACATTCAACTTTTTCTTACATCTAATTTTTTTCTCTTATTTTCCTCTAAGGCTAAAAAGAAAATTTTAATTTATTCCGATAGAAAATATTCAACTAATAAAATATTATTTTTAAGAATGATATTTATTCTTATTCCAGAGTACTATGATTCTTATTCCTATTCTGATTTCTAAAAAATAATCAAATGTCACCTTAATTAATTAATTAATTAAAAAATAGATACGTCTTTTGAACCCTATGTAAAATGATGAGGTATGTGGCTTGGTAAACTATCGTTTTAAAAGACTAAATAAATAACACAGAATTTAGTAAACAGCCTTACCTATCAGTATATCACACATGAAATCTCTGAAAAGTCTACATTGTTAAGTTTACAAATCAAAGTCATACAAAACAATGTTGAAGTATCGGGGAAAAGGGGTTGATTTCCAGCGTCTCGTACGGTGGAGTCATTTTTCTGAACAGAGGAGACTTGTTCCAATACTGTTTTTAATTGCAATTCTAATACTTTGGTAGAAAGTAAACTCAAATAAGAGTTTAAAATATAAAGGTTCTTAAAAAGAAGTTTTTTGTGTGTACTACACCTTAGGTAAAGCTTTTGCTAACTTATTTGTCATGACTTATTCACTAGATACTCAACATAATCGCCTTATATCATATGATCAGTTTGCATTCAATCATTGACTAGACTAATTTATTTGATTAAATTATTTCATTAAATTTATTATTTGTACTTGTTGACCTACCTACTTTCTTAGTTATATTTTGTTTGACTTGATAAATCATAAACTTGCATTATTAGTTCCTTTAGTCTAGCTATTCACACATCTAACTGAACTCGTTCGACTCATTAATCCCACTTAATCTATTTAATTCGGCCCATCTTACCTCACTAACACGTCGTCTATCTCATCAGCTTAAATTAGTTGACTTATCCAACTCATCCATTTGTTCCAACAAATTAAAACTATCATCTTTAATGTACTAACCAATTTGATTTATTCGGTTTGCTTGGACCACTAAATTATTAAATTCGAAATATTTTTTAAAATAGAATTGATTTATTTGACTTGGTAGGCCTACTAAATTATTAAATTTAAAATATTTTTAAAATAAAATAGAATAATTTAATAGAAAAGGGCTCGGTAAATTATTTACCCCTTTCGTATTTGGCTTAGGGTTATGGTGCAATGATTAAATCTTCAAATACGAATTCCAAAATTTTAAGGTTGAAATTTAGCTTTGGCGAATTAAAATATATTTACCTTCTAATGGATAGCGAATATAAAAAAACGGACTATTTGGATAAATGACCACGAATACTTCCCGATTTATTCTTATAGTCAATGGAAAACTTTCGTGGTCTTATGCGATCATCATCGCTATGATTAATCAGTTTAATGTCAACTAAAAAAATACATAAATAAAAATAAAAAGAAAGATAAACAAATCGATTGAACATTTGATTCATGGTCACATTCAATTGATCCATGTTCGTTTAAAAAGTAAAATAAAAACGAATCTAACAAATAGGACGAATTAAAAGATATTTACCCTCTAATGGATAGCGAATCTAAAAAGACAGACTGTTTAGATAAATGACTATGAACCCCTCTCAATTTATTCTTATAGTCAATGGAGAATTTTCGTGATCTTATACAATCATCGTTATGATTAATCAGTTTAATATCAACTAAAAAAATACATAAACAAAAATAGAAAGAAAGATAAACAAATCGTAGAGTGAACATTTGATTCATGGTCACATTCGATTGATCCATGTTAATCTAAAAAGTAAAAAAAAATCCAGATGCATTACGGTTAATTCGGTTAATAAATTAACCGAAAACCAATTTAATGTTAGCTAACAAAATCGAATCAAAGTTTTACTAAAACTGAATTACTCGAATTAAATTAAAAATAGGTTATCACCAAATTAACTGAATTTTTTAAAAAATAATAAAAAATTATAAAAAATTAATATTAAATTTCGGAAAAGGATGAATCTATTGTATGTCTTATACTTACACAATTTTATTATATCTCTATGCTAAGGCTGGACTTTTGCCGAGTAAAAAATGTTAGATACATGTGAATGAAGAAGAGGTGGAAAGAAAAGAAAATTCTATTATGAATGAGACTTTAGTTTCATATTGGGAGTTTCATGATATATTGGTTGGTTTCTATTAATTCATATGCATTGATGACGTGAACAAATGCATGAGGAGAGACACTGTCTCACGCGGGGGTGTAAATCCAAGGCTTGGATTGCACTAAGCCAAATTGACTCATGTGCGAGTATGACTTGCATGCATCGAATGTCGGATCGGTCAGGACAAAATTTGCCCAAGTAATACAACCAATATTTTGTCATATAAATATTCTTGCTGCTTATTTAAGTGGCGGATGCATTAAATTAAATATTAATGTAGAATGTAAATGATCGAGTGAAACGTTGGTGTTTCATAGCACAGTGAGTAATAATCATTAATCAATCATTAAATGTTGTTCATTGGTCTGAGCTCCACCTACCTTCTCCCTCCTCTGTCGCGGTGGGTACCATGATAGCAGTCAGATACCTCTCAATTCGCCGTGACCACCAGTACTTAGTGGAAATCACAGTTAGCCGTTGTATCCTGGGAACAGACGACCTGAGAAAATCTTGAAGCACAATTGGAGGTGGGATGAATATGTTTCAAGAAAACTACGTGCATCGCAGGCCTCTGTTGGCTTAGTCGCTCTGTACACTCGGCCGCTCGGTCGCTCGTCCGCTCTGTTTGCTCGGTTGATCATCTGCTTTGTCTCTCGCCC
Organism: Zingiber officinale; assembly: GCF_018446385.1. Taxonomy (NCBI): domain Eukaryota; kingdom Viridiplantae; phylum Streptophyta; class Magnoliopsida; order Zingiberales; family Zingiberaceae; genus Zingiber; species Zingiber officinale. The sequence goes on from NC_055998.1 coordinate 7,754,695, forward strand.
ACTCTACTTCTCTACTTGCTTGGCTAATCTGCTCGTTCGGCTGATCTGCCCGCTCGACTACATTGCCCGCTCGACCGCTCTGTCACTCAGTACTTGGCAGAAACTAGCCCCGCTGGTAGCATGAGATTATCTACTCAAGTTATCTCGATAGATAAGTTGAATTTAATTTAGTATAATTTTAATTTCAGCTAATTTCCCAATAATCTTCGGCACATTAACAAACAAAAATCTACTAACAATAAATTCCTAAATTTTGAGTAGGTGTATGAATTGAGACCTTAGTTCCATATTGGGAGTTTCATGACATATTGGTTGGTTTTTATTCATTCACATGCATTGATGACGTGAACAAATGCATGAGGAGAAACTCTCTCTCACACGGGGGTGTAAATCCAATGTCTAGATTGCACTAAGCCAAATTGACTCATGTGCGAGCATGATTTACGTGCATCGAATGCCGGATCGGTTAGGACAAAATTTGCCCATTTATAACAACCAACATTTTGTCACATAAATCTTTTTGCTGTTTATTTAAGTGGCGGGTGCATTAAATTAAAGATTAATGTAGAATGCAAATGACCGAGTGAAATGTCGGTGTTTCGTAACACGGTGAGTAGTAATCATTAATCAATCATTAAATGTTGTACATTGGTCTGAGCTCCTATATAAGGAGGCTCCACCTACCTTCTCCCTATATAAGGAGGGTACCATGACAGTAGTCAGATACCTCTCAATTCGCTGTGACCACTAGTGCTTAGTGGGAATCACGGTTAGCCATTGTATCCTGGGAATAGATGACCTGAGAAAACCACTAGTCCTTAGTCGGAGGTGAGACGAATATGTTTCAAGGAAACTATGTGCATCGCATGCCTCTGTTCGCTTAGCCGCTCTGTCCACTCGACCGCTCTGTCTGCTCGGTCGCTCGTCCGCTCTATTTGCTCGATCGCTCATCTGCTCTGTCTCTCGCCCACTCTGCTGCTCTACTTGCTTGGCTAATCTGTCCGCTCGACTACTCTGCCTGCTCGACTACTATGCCCGCTCGACCGCTCCGTCACTTAATACTTGGTAGAAACTAGTCCTGTTAGTAAAATGAAATTATCTACTCAAATCATCTCAATAGATAAATTGAATTTAATTTAGTATAATTTTAATTTGAGCTAATTCAATTCCCAATGATATTCGGCACATTAGCGAAAAAAAAAAATCTACTAACAATAAATTCGTAAATTTTGAGTAGGTGTATTAATGTTGCGTTCATGTCACGCTCCGGTAAGTATTGCACAATCATTAAAATGTACTATCTTCTCCTCGCTTTAGTATGCAAATAAATAAGCCTGGAAGCACTGCAGTACTCATAAGAGTTGTCGAGTCCGCTAGCTTAATAATGGCTATCCATGGTTTTGTAGATTGGAAAGGAAAGCCTATCAACAAAAAAAGGCATGGTGGTGCACGAGCTGCCTCCTTCATCTTCAGTAAGTATAATTCTAACTTTTCCTGCAATACAAGTAACTCTTCACGTTCATCCTTGTATAAGCTGGTCAGGGAAACTGAATTCATATATACACATATATTTATGTATATTGCAGCACAAACGATTTTGCTGAACTTTGCCTTCATCCCGATCTTGTTGAACTTGGTGACTTATTTGCATGGAACCATGAACGAGGACATTGCAAACTCTTCAACCCTGGTCAATAACCTTGTTGGCGCAAGCTGTGCCTTCGCTCTCTTGGGAGCCTTCATCTCTGACTCTTACATCACAAGATTTAAGACCATACTCATATTTGGGCCTATTGAATTCATGGTAAATCTACAAGTAAATTTAAATTTCCTTATGATTGCGCTGACATATATACTATGCCACTAGCAATTAAATGCTTATAAAAATATTTATTGCTTTTAAAGCAGTGGTTATGTGGGTTATTTATCGGATAAATATTGTCAACGAAGTGCATAATACGATACTATGATCAAACATCTTTATGATTAAAAAAACTAATCTCCTAAAGAAATGCATGTGTTAGGTCACCTTATTCTTAATTGACTACGAAAGGCTACGCTTAACTGATTGAGCTTTAGTTGAGAATTAACTCAGAAGGACTTAAATATGGAGGTCAGATAAAAGTAGTCATTGTTTGGTACCTACTAGAACAAATCAGTTCCATAAAGTAAACACCTCAACTCACCTAATAAACACCAGCTACATCGTGATCTGCTTCATTGATGAAATAATTTTGTTGGCTGATGATCTCACTCAGTTCAGATGATAATTAATTCGAATTGTTTTGTGCTTTATGTTCAGTCCAAAATGAAAATATTGTTAGTGTATGCATTTATATTGTCAACATACTCCTTATATATTTTATGAATAATTATTTAATAAAAACAAAAATTTAGCATTAATTATTAATTATTTTTATGTGCGTATATGATTAATGATAAAATCCCACATATTAATGGGTATATTAATATGGAAACAGTCTTTGATCGGATAGATATCTAGAGGGGACATGTATATCTAGATCAACGCTGAGTATGACTAGGTCGAGATAGACCGAGGGATGGATATCCAAGTTGTACTTGGGGGTGCCTTGAGTTTAGAGGTATATTGGACACGACTCACTCAAGAGGAGACCACATATTAAGCATCATTGGTTATTCCTCTTAGTGTAACTGATCTTTTGACTTGAGACCTTTATTTATTATATGCGTGGAGTTATGTGCTTTGACACCGTTAAAAGCCGTCTTTAATCGGATTGTGATTAATATGGTAGTTGAGTGTATGCAAAACGTAGAGAGAATAGTGTTGAGTCAATAGAGGATTCATCACTCTCTTGGATTAGGAGTTAATATCATAGCCACTTGATAGAGATATTAGTGACTCGAATCCATGGCCATGGGAGGAATGATTTATCATTCAAGAGGAGTCTATTATATCTTGGAAATCAAGTAAAACAATTAATTTGGTAATGATGCATAATGTATCGAATTAATTGGGATGTAGGCTTAGATAAAGAGATTGAATTACACAATAATCGGTTCATGGTGGTTTACAGTTTATGACCGATATTAATTTTATCGCGTTGGGTGGCTAAAAACTGTTGCTAGATGATTACCTTAGTCTGTGTATGGATTTACACTGCCTTCGTGTATAAAACCTAGAGGGTCGCACACATAGCACGTAGACATGAACAATGGTATCGGAAGCTAGTCGAGATCAAGGTCAAATATGGATTTATTTGATACAAAGAAAAAAGAATTTGAATAGTCATAATCATGATGATTAATAGAGAATTCAAAAAGTTATTATAATGATAATTAATGAAGAATTTGAAGAGTCATCATAATGAAGGTTATAAATGAAGAATTTATGGAGCCTATAACTCTTCATCTTCCTAATTAATGAAGATCATAAATGATGAATTAATTGAGACCTTAACTCTTCGTATTCCTTGGAGGCTATAAGTAGCCATCCTTGGAAAGATGCAAGGGTAGAATTCATTCTCTTCGAGTTTCCCTCGTCAACTTTTTCTTTGTTCGGAAGAGGGCGTAGTGCTTCCAAGGCTTTGTCGATCCAAGAGGCTAGCACCTAACGGATCATGTCAAGTTCATGATCTAGTGCACGTGGATACCGCTAGAGGAGTCACACGTGGGGCTCTTATCTGTTGAATGATATCATTCAAGCCTATCAAGAACTTGAAGTATATTTTTATGTTACTTTTGTGTAATACTATATGTACCACGAAAAGATCCATGATTCATTATATGTCTTCCGCTGCGCTCCGAACACAACAGTGGTATCAGAGCCAATTTGTGGTTGGATCATATAGTACGAAGTCGATTCTTCAAAATTTATTTGAGGAATCAATGTTTCGAGAGATTTCAAAGAAATCTTAATTTCTTTATTTCAAGTTATATGTCGTAACATTTCATGATAGAAATGAATTTTGTCTAAAACCTGTAAAGTAATACATGTTGTAATTTAGATATAAATTCTTTATGGCATAAGTAGATTAATATGTTAAAATCTCCGAGACTTATTTGTCTTAAAAGACTAAGAGGATTAATGGAGATAAATCTCGCAATGAGATTGTGCAAATGCACAAGAAGTTAACTATGATGAGACATTTTAATTATTTTAAAATCTCTTAAATATATTAAAGTCAAAATTTGTTAAAAGCTCTCCACTAATAACTATGATAATAGTTAGAGTTTTTACATAAGTTGGTGCAGCTTAGTGGTAAGCGAATCTGTCACATCCGCTAATCAAATTGTACAAATATATTTTCCACTGAACCCCTTAATTTTGCAATAATATTGTAGTAACGAGCCCAGATCGCTCTCGAGGAACCAACAATATGATGTAATCTAGGATTGTATTTTATTCCTATTTTTGGGGTTTTCGATATAAAAATGGGATTTGGGGAGTTTTGCAAATAAATGGGGGGTTTAAGCTTGAATCTAAATCTAACAAAAGTAAAGCATAGCGAATAAGAAATTAATCTAAAGCAATAGTGAAATCTACTTGTGTGCCAACAATCAAACCATAATGCATTGTCACCCTACATTATAATTTAATCATCACCACACTTAAACTACATATGAAATTACAAGATAGAAATAAATCTAATCTAAAGCATGATTTAAACCCTAATTTGAAACCTACAACTTATCAATTAAACAAGCTTCAAAGAAGACTTAAACTAAGCTTCAATTAAGTAAAGAAATGCTAAACTACTTGCTAAAACATAACAACCATTAAAATAAATCTGTTCTAAGCTGTTGAACAGTAAGAAAAAGAACTAGAATGAAAACCAATCCTCTCACAATCAACTCACAAACTTCATACTCTTGCCGTCACACAAGAGTACCAAAATCGAAACCACCCAATTTCGGACCTCAGTGGAGATAATAAGCTGCAAATCAATTCGAGGAATGCTCACAAGTGCCGACGGACCACCCCCGACACGCTGGAAACAACCCGAACCCAAGAAAATGCCGAAAATGCTGGAAATCTACATCCCGGAGCTCTCTGGATCTGAAGTGAAAATGTGGACTGCGGATGAGCGTCGGATGAAGCTCAATAACGCCGGCGGACCACCTCCAAGCGTCACTGAATGGAATCAGAGCGCAGATTTGAAAGACCACCTCCAAATCTGGCGAAAACAGAGAAGTCGCCGTGAGCAGATTTTCACCGGAGAGAACACTCTCCGATGGCTCCAGATGATCGGAATGACACCGCCGAGAAGTTCTCCACCGAGATTGAAGCTCGGGAAATTGATCGGAGAAGGAATGGGGCCGAAATCCGGAAGATGCCGCGCCGCGGGACGAAGAACAGCGCAGGGGATCGACGACTAATCTGGGTACTGTAGCTTCTCATTTAAATCAGATCTGGATCTGGAATGGACGGTTGAGATGATTCCGGGCTAAATCAACGGTGAAAAGTCATCCAAAATCTGATCTGAAGGTACTGATGTTGATCTAGGGTCTGGATCTACCCTCCTGTGGGTCAGATCGATCAGATCATCACTGGATGGCCCAGATCGGCCCAGTCTTCATTGAACGGCCCAGATTAATTCGGCTTGATCAATGGCTAGATGAACTCAGATCTGCATCAAAACTTATGGATCTTCATCAATGGCTCAGATCTGCTCCCCATTAAGTTGGATCGGCCAGATCTTCAACGTATGGTCCAGATCTGTCCTATTCTTGATGAACAGCCCATAATGCTCAATAGCTAGATCTTCTCGTTTGAACTCCGATTTGAGCCCAATTTTGGTCCAAATAGATCCAAATCCAAGATCCTTTGATGCCTACAAAATAAGAATCAAATATTAGCATCAAATAATACCAAAAATAATATAATTTGTAATTAAGTCCAAAAATACACACTATGCACAAAATGTGATGTAACCATGATTTAAACCATGAAATCAACATCAAACCATGCATATATGAATCAAAATAATGCAGTAAAATCATGGTTATCACTTAGCTGTGGGCTTGTGTCAAAACATCTATAATTTATCATAATTATTAATGGGTCAACTTAATTCAAATTCATTGACTTGTTTAGCTCAGCTAAGGTTAACTGATTTGAGAGGCAAGTGTTGAGAATATAAGGCTCAATAAGAACATACCGAAAGTCACATAGATTTGTGATTGGCAAGTTAAAGCCTACTTAATGAATGTAGCATGTAGGTACAGCTCAGCTGTGTACATTCTATATGATTCAGGGTTTCGGTCCTATTAGGAATGGTTACCAACCAATTCCCGATTCTAACAATGAGAGTTGTTGGACTTGAATAAAATAATAGGAGTTATAAAAGACCTATATTAAATATATTCCGTAAATACTAAAACTCTGCTTTAAATTTTAGATGACAAACATAAGTACCTTATTACTGCGAAGCAATCTCGAGAAAGAGAATATCCTTCTCAGTTCCAACTACTTGGATTGGTATAGGAAACTGAAAATTATCTTAAAACACGAGAGAAAAATTTACGTGTTCGAAGATGAACCATTGAAAGAGCCTACACCCAATGCTTTAGACGAAGATCAGTTATATTATTCTCAGTATATGGAAGATACACTAGATGTACAATGCGTCATGTTGTCTTCTATGTCTCTTGAGTTGCAGAGACAGCATGAGAACATGAGTGCTAGGGAGATTGATCAGCACTTGTGTAAGCTCTTCCAAGAGAGTGCGAGAGTAGAGAGGTATGAAACCTCTCGAGCACTATTTTGTACCATGCTGAAGGAAGGAAACCAAGTTGGGTCTCATGTACTCAAGATGATCGCGTACAAAGAGAGGCTCGAGAGCTTAGGTTCTAAGTTGGACAGGACTTGGCTGTTGACCTAATCTTATCATCACTACCTCCATCATTTTCCAGTTTGTGTTGAACTTCAACATGAATAGCATGGACAAGAGTTTGATTGATTTGATGGTAATACTGAAAACTACTGAGAAGGATATGAAGGTAAATCCTTCATTGCATGCAATGATGGTCAGAAAGACCAACAAGCGCCCTAGCACCGAGAAGTTTAATCCCAAGGCTAATGCAGTGAAGAATCCTATATATCAAGCTCAGAAGAAGCTTAAGAAAGGGATGCAGGTACCCCAATCTGATGAGAAGGAGGCCATGTGCTTCCATTATGGCAAGAAAGGTCACTGGAAAAAAAAACTGCTATATTTTCATGAAGAAGAATGCCAATGGAGCGGATGCTTCAGGTATCTTTATGATAGAGTACAATCTTTCTGCTTCTTCATCATGGGTCATAGATTTTAGAAGTAGTTCTCACATTTGTGCGAACATGCAAGGTCTAAGTGATTGCAAACGGTTGTCCAAGGGCGAAATGGACCTACGAGTAGCTAATGGAGCGAAAGTTGTTGCATTAGCTGTAGGAACCTCTTCAATAAATTTACCTAGTGGACTTGTTTTGAATTTAGAAAACTATTATTTTGTTCCTAGTTTCTCAAAAGATATCATTTCGATGTTAAGTTTAGACACCAACGGATTTGTATTTCAATTCAAGGACAAGTTATATTCCTTTTATTTGAATAATATATTCTATGGAAATGGTTCATTGAATAATGGTCTTCATGTTCTTAACTTAGATGAACAAATCTATTGTATTGAAAGTAAGAAACAGAAATTACATTACTCAAACTTAACATATATTTGGCATTGTAGACTTGGGTATATAACCCAGAAACGCATCACTAGATTACTCAGTAATGAGTATTTGGACTCTTTTGAATTAAAGCTCATAGATACATGTGAAGCATGTTTACAAGGTAAAATAACCAAGAAGTCATTCACCAAGATAGGTGAATGGGCAAAGGAACCACTAGAACTCATACATAGTGATGTTTGTGGGTCATTGCAAGTTCAGGCTAGAAGAGCATATACCTACTTCGTGACTTTTACTAACAATTTAAGTAGATATGGATATGTCTACTTAATGAGACATAAGTATGAAACTCTAGACAAGTTTAAGGAGTTCAATAATGAAGTAGAAAATCAACGTGGCAAGAAGATTAAGGCCCTTCGGAGTGAACGAGGTGGCAAGTATCTAAGACAAGAGTTCATTGATTACCTAAAAGAGTGTGGGATAATTTCCCAACTTACACCTCCTAGAACGCCGGAGTGGAATGACGTTTCAGAAAGGAGAAATCGCACACTCATGGATATGGTTGGATCAATGATGAGTCATGCAAGTCTTCCAATGTCATTTTGGAGCTATGCCTTAGAAATAGTAGTACACACACTTAACCGAGTTCCAACCAAGACTGTAGATAAGACTCCTTATGAATTATGATTTGGAAAGAAACCAAATTTGTCTTATCTTAAGATACGAGGTTGTGATACTTATGTAAAGAATGAAAATTCTAATAAGCTTGCAGCAAGATCCATAAAATGTACATTTGTAGGTTCTCTCAAAACTACAATGGGATATTATTTTTTCTCCCAAGTGAGCACAAAGTTATTGTTGCTCGATATGCTATTTTCTTGGAAAAAGAATTTATTTCTAAAGAAAGTAGTGGGAGTAAAGTAAGTCTTGAAGAAATTATAGACTCTACAAACAGGTTGGAAGATGAACAGTTGAATAATGAGGCAGTGCCACAAGTATAAGTGTTTCCTTCATCTGAGACTGCTCAAGAAACGCGAGATTAACGTAAGTCTACAAGAATACACCGAGAGTCAAACAGTTATGGTTGGCTGGTAACCCAAGATAAGGAAGTGTTACTCATCGAAGATGATGAATTGTCGACTTACGAGGAAGTAGTTGCTTCAAATGATTCTAAGAAATAACTGGAAGGCATGAAATCTGAAATGGATTCCATGTACACCAACTAGGTTTGGGAGTTGGTTGATGTGCCAGTTGGGGTAAAACCTATAGGGTGTAAATGGATCTTCAAGAAAAATATTGACATGGATAGGAACATAAGTACCTATAAAGCTAGGCTTGTGGCAAAGGGTTTCAATCAACGCCAAGGAATTGACTATGATGAAACATTTTCACCCGTTCCAATGCTTAAGTCCACTAGAATTTTGCTAGCTATAGCATATAGTGTTGATACAGTCTGACCTGGCTGTTGTTTTGATGTTGACACTGATTTAAGTTTGTATCAGATATTAATTAAACTCAGAATGACTACTGATCGAGGTTGATCAGTTGGGAGGGAAAGTCCTGGTGAGTGAAGCCAGGCAAGGGAAATCCAGATGGGTCAAGGTTGACCAGACATCTGGTGAAAAGTCCAAGCAGGGAGCTTGGCACGGGAAAAGTCCAAGTATGGTGACTTGGCACGGAAAGGTCGGAGAGGGCTCGGTAGCTCATTCTCTGGACCGGACGAAGTCGGAGAGGGCTCGGTAGCTCGTTCTCTGGACTAGGTCAGAGAGGGCTCGGTAGCTCGTTCTCTGGACCGGACGAAGTCAGAGAGGGCTCGGTAGCTCATTTTCAGGACCAATCCTAGTATCACATAGGCGTTGGATCGGTCAACAGACCGATCCAGTGAGATTTTGATTGCCTGATCGGTGCACAGACCGATCTGATGAAACTAGGTTTGCTGATCGGTCTGGTGACCGATCAGGAAACACTCAGTAGCACACTGAGTGTAATCTAATCGGTCTGTAGACCGATCAGGAAACACTCAGTAGCCTACTGAGTGTAATCTGATCGGTCTGTAGACCGATCAGGAGATGATGTCGCGAGAAGGAAAAAGGCAGGGGATCGGTCTGTGGACCGATCCATATGCACTCTGATCGGTCTGTAGGACCGATCAGGCCATATCCTGATCGGTCTTGGGACCGATCAGGTGACGATCTTAGGAGTGCGAGGAACCGCACTCATTAAGCCCTGATCGGTCTTCACGACCGATCAGACATCAATTCAAAGGTGTGGATCGGTCCGCTGACCGATCCACCACACTGTCTGCACACACTGTCAGGTTCTGCTGGTTTCTGATTCGTTTGAACTAATCAACTTCTGCTGTGAGCTTTATGTGGTGCAGGTTGCAGGTTCCATTCCAGTGCTTAATTTCAAATTAAGCCTCATCAAAGGAATAAGACAGAGCTTACTTTCTTCTGTGTATCACTGCGATGAGGGAAGATTGAGCATCAACGGATACTGATGCTAACAGACTGCAATCTCTGTTCGCGATCAGCTTGACTCCTGTGGGTTGGTTGGAGCTCAGAAGACACCAGCAAGACCAAGGATGGTATTGGTGTTAGTTCAGAGAACTAGCTGAGGAGGAAGAGTGATTGGCGATGCTTGTGTTTACAGGAGAGATTCGACGCAGAATTTCTGCAGCGAAAGAGCAGAGGCATAAGAAGAGAGACGAGGAAGCAAGGAATAGAGCTCTCGGTTGATTGTGTGAAACAAGCTGTGCTGTGCTTTGTGCTTGAAGAGAGGTTGTATTCTTGTGTTCCTGCTTGTGCTTATTCTTCGTTGATTGTGGCTGTGAGCTTCCTTTGATCATTTCACTTGAGCCACTACTGTAAGTCTTGTGCTTAATTTCGTTAAAGACTTTGTGGAGAGGTTACTCCACCGAGAAGGAGAATCCTTTAGCCGGATAGCTTCCGGGGTGTGATCTACCGGAAGATCAAGGGATCGTCCACCTTACGGACACGCCGAGGAGTAGGGGCGAGTTATCCCCGAACCTCATAAATCTCTGAGTTAGTGTGCTGTGTTCTCTCTTTGTTTTAGTTTTCTAATTCCGCTGTGCTAACAAAGTTCTTGAAGAAATTTGTGTTTAGTATTTTTCAAAGAGGCTATTCACCCCCCCCCCCCCTCTAGCCATCTAAGATCCCAACATATAGCAGCTTACAAGGACTACGATATTTGACAAATGAATGTTAAAACTACTTTACTAAATGGAACGTTACAGGAGGAAGTATATATGGTACAACCTCTCGATTTTATAAAATATGAGAATGCCAATAAGTTATGTAGGCTCAAGAAATTCATTTATGGACTAAAGTAAGCATCTCGGAGTTGGAATCTGCGATTTGACGAAGCTATTAAAGAATTTTCTTTTGTCAAAAATCCAGAAGAACCTTGCGTTTACAAGAAGGTTAGTGAGAGCAAGATTATGTTCCTAGTGTTGTATGTTGATGATATACTTCTTATAGGAAATGACATTCCTAGCTTAGAATCTACCAAGACTTGGTTGAGAAAATGTTTCTCAATGACAGATATTGAGGATGCAACCTATGTCTTAGGTATTAGAATATACCGAGATAGACAAAACAAGTTACTAGGGTTGAGTTAAGGTGTATACATTGATAAAATGCTGAATAGATTTGGTATGTAGGACTCCAAGAGAGGATATTTACCAGTGTCACATGGTGTGCATCTTTCCAATGCTATGTGTTCAGGAACACAAGAGAAAAGAAGTAGAATGGACAAGATACCTTATGCTTCGGCTATAGGGTTCATAATATATGCTATGATCTGCACTCGACCAGATATCTCATATGCATTAAGCATGACGAGTAGATATCAGTCAGATTCTGGAGAGGGTCATTGGACTGCGGTAAAAACTATTCTCAAATATCTTCGAAGAATAAAGAACATGTTCTTAGTTTTTGGAGGAGACGAGAAATTAGTCGTCAGAGGATATACTGACGTAAGTTTTCGGACATATCAAGATGATCTGAAATCGCAGCAAGGATATATGTTTTGTCTGAATGATGCAGTTGTTTGTTGGAGGAGTTCCAAGCAGGAGACAGTTACAAATTCAACAACTGAGTCCGAGTACATAGCAGCTTCAGAGGCAGCAAAGGAAGCTGTGTGGATTAAGAACTTCATAGCGGAACTTGAAGTGGTTCCTAGCATTGTTGATCCAGTTGTACTATATTGTGATAATAATACGATCATAGCACAGGCAAAGGAGCCAAGGTCTCACTAACAATCCAAGCATGTACTAATGAAGTATCACCTCCTTAGAGAGATTGTTCAGAGAGGTGATGTGTTGGTTAGCAAAGTAGATACCAGCGAGAATATCGCAGACCCACTCATAAAGACCTTACCACTACATAAACATGAGACATATGTGAGGAGCCTAGGACTGAGAGTCCGTAGTGTTTGGCAATAGTGCAAGTGGGAGATTGTTATTGTATGTACTTATATGCCAAGATACTCTTTATATATTTTATGAATAATTATTTAATAAAGGTAAAAATTTATTATTAATTATTTACTTTTCTGTACGTATATGATTAATGATAAAGTCTCACAGATTAATGGATATATTAATCTGAAAACCGTCCTTGATCGGATAGATATCTAGAGGGGACATGGATATCTAGATCAACGCTGAGTATGACTAGGTCGAGATAGACCGAGAGATAGATATCCAAGTTGTACTTGGGAGTGCCTTGAGTTTAGAGGTACACTGGACATGACTCGTTCAAGAGGAGACCACATATTAAACATTATTAGTTATTCCTCTTATGAACGAGTGTAACTGATCTTTTGACTTGAGACCTTCATTTATTCTATGCGTGGAGTTATGTGCTTTGACGTCGTTAAAAACAGTCTTTAATCGGATTATGATTAATACGGTAGTTGGGTGTATGGCAAAGCGTAGATTGAATAGTGTTGATGAGTCAATAAAGGATTCATCGCTCTCTTGGATTAGGAGTTAATATTCTGTCCACTTGATAGAGATATTAGTGACTAGAATCCATGGCCATGAGAGGAATGATTTATTCAAGAGGAGTCTATTATATATTGGAAATCAAGTAAAACAATTAATTTGGTAATGATGCATAATATATCGAATTAATTGGGATGTAAGCTTAGATGAAGAGATTGAATTACACAATAATCAGTTCATGGTGGTTTACAGTTTATGACCGATATTAATTTTATCACGTTGGGTGGCTAAAAACTGTTACTAGACTATTACCTTTGTCTGTGTATGAATTTACACTACCTTCGTGTATAAAACCTAAAGGGTCACACACATAGCACGTAGACATGAACAATGGTATCGGAAGCTAGTCGAGATCAAGATCAAATATGGATTTATTTGATACAAAAAAGAGAGAATTCGAATAGCCATAATCATGATGATTAATGAAAAATTCAAAAAGTTATCATAATGATAATTAATGAAGAATTTGAAGAGTCATCATAATGAAAATTATATAAATGAAGAATTTATGGAGCCTATAACTCTTCATCTTCCTAATTAATGAAGATCATAAATGATAAATTAATTGAGACCTTACTCTTCGTATTCCTTGGAGGCTATAAGTAGTCATCCTTGGAAAGATGCAAGAGTAGAATTCATTCTCTTCGAATTTCCCTCGTCAACTTTTTCTTCGTTCAGAAGAGATCGTAGTCTTTCAAGGTTTTGTCGATCCAAGAGACTAGCAGCTAACAGATCGTGTCAAGTTCGTGATGTAGTGCGCGTGGAAAACGCTAGAGAAGTTACACGTGGAGCTCTTATCTCTCGAGTGATATCATTCAAACCTATCAAGGACTTGAAGTATGTTTTTATATTACTTTTGTATAATACTATATGTACCACGAAAAAATCCATGATTCATTATATATCTTCCGCTGCACTCCGAACACAACAAGTGTTTTATGAATTAAAAACAATTTACATGTTTTTTATTTCAGGGATATGGATTACTATCATTGCAAGCACACCTTCCATCACTCCATCCTCCACATTGCAACATCAATGACCAAGGCGAAAATTGCCAGAAAGTCCATGGCTGGAACTCTTTCCTTCTTTACGTGGGCTTGTACATGCTAGCGTTGGGTGATGGTTGTGTTCGTGTTTCATCGCCATCACTGGGAGGGGATCAGTTTGATGGTGAAGATCCGGTTGAAGTAATAGAAAGAACTAGCTTCTTCAATTCTTACGCATTTGGGATCTCACTGGGAGGATTAATAGGGCTAATTTTGCTAGTGTGGATTCAGAATAACAAGGGTTGGGATATTGGATTTGGGGTTAGTGCTCTTTCAGTTCTCTTGTCAGTGCTTGTGGTTGCTAGTGGTTTCCCTTGCTATCGCAATCAGATACCGGATGGAAGTCCCCTAGCCAGGACGTTACAGGTTAAACGCTAACATAAGAGGCATTTGGTTTTCTAAACATTACAGTTCATCTTTGATCTGAATACCTTTTGTTGATTTTCCTGACACCTCTTATCATAGGTTTTGGTAGCAGCATTCAGAAAGAGAAATGCGTCACTGCCTGAAAACCCAGAAGACCTAAATAAAACTCCTCAAAACGGCACCAATGAAGTGGAAGTGCTTTCTCACACACAAGGATTCAAGCAAGTGCATTAATACTTTTTAAGAGCATGAGTTGTCTTAGTCAGTGATTGGCTAATGTTCTGACAATGTTATCAGGTTCATTGACAAAGCTGCTATAATTGGTGAACATGAATCTGACAATGGCCCTTGGTCCTTAAGCACTGTAACTCAAGTGGAGGAAACAAAAGTTGTCTTGCGAATGATTCCTATCATCATCAGTTCCATCTTGGGTAACATTCCAAATGGCTTAATCCTAAGTTTCACTGTGCAACAAGGCACGACCATGAACACCAGGCTCGGGAAAATTCGAATCTCGCCTGCAAATCTATTTGTAATCCCAATATTCTTTCAGACTGTGATGCTCCTAGTCTATGACCGATCCATAGTGCCATTTCTGAGAAGGATCACAGGTTACACAGGAGGTATCACTCACTTGCAACGCGTTGCTATTGGCTTTTTATTTATAGGATTTGCAACGTGCGCAGCAGCAGTGATAGAGAACAGAAGGATGAAAATTATAGAGGAGAACGGGCTTCAAAACATGACGACTGGCGTCCCAATGTCAGTATTCTGGCTCATGGTGCAGTACTGTTGCTTGGGTGTTGTTGATGTTACTTCCTTCGTTGGACTGCTGGAATTCTTCAACAGTGAAGCGCCGAGAGGGATGAAATCAATAGGGACAGCAATCTTTTGGTGCGTGTTGGGCTTAGCTGCTTTCCTGGGATCTATTACAGTTGAATTGACAAATAAAGCAAGTAGACATGGTACCAGTGGAAGAGGATGGATAGAGGGGAACAACTTGAATAAGAGTCACCTTGATTATTTCTACTGGCTGCTCTGCTTTATGCAAATACTCGCACTGTTGAATTTTATCTTCTGGGCTAGGAGGTACACTTATCGACAGAATTTACATATCCAAGAAGGAAATCTTCAATCCCAATCTAGAGTGATGGCAGCGATATAGTATAGTACCTAGATTGCTTGCTAGTCGTGTGTTGAAGTCTTACTGTTGCAATTATGATAAGAATGCTTGTATCCGGAGTATTGAATTATTTCATGCGTACCTAGCGAGATCCTCTTCTGCCCTCTGGCGGAGGATTACCTGAATAATCTAACAAAATCATAACAAGTCACAAGCAATCGATGAAAAAAGATTAATTAAATAGACAAACCACATCAGTAAGGATTATTCCATTTGTGCCTTGTATTAAAAATCTTTTCATGAAGTTAGATCAAAGAATATTTATAGGAATCATAGGCACCTTACAGAAAACTGAACAAAACCACATAATCAAAACAATACATCCAGAAAACAAGCATCAAAATGTTTACTCCTCAGTTCAGGTCTCCATGTTTATCCGCATTGCATGTAAACTCAGAAGAACGAAAGTTTAATGTTTAATCATCATCGGAGTTGAAAACTCATTTGCAAACGTAAACAATCAAAACAAAAAAAGAAACTCGAGGAATACAAAAAACAAAGCAACGCCCCAGTGGTTGTGACAATATATACGTCATCATTTAAAATCTCATAATACGTGCATATATATGCATCACAGGAGAGATTGCATCAACGCAGTGACAAGAAAAATTTAAACTCAGCAAAAGAAAAAAAAATTGCATCGGAGAGATTCCCATTTCCCATAGAACCAATCATCAACCTCTTTAAGAGTACAGATGTCCCTGTCTATGTTTATCGTCACTTGCAAAAGATATATCTACAAATCACATAATGCAATTTAGAATAGGCAGACAATGAAAAAGGATGTAATCGCCGTAAACGGCTCCGTAGATAAATTAAAAGTTATCAACAGATTCCTATCAGCAAACGAAATGCCTAACAGGCCTTTGTATTGGCCTGATAATAGCATCACCAGTCACTGCATTCACTACTGGAGACGTGGCATCAGGCCTTAACCAAAACAGTTGAAATAAAACGCAAAACAAAAACCCTCAGAGAACCGTTTAAAATCACACACACAACTGTCACGAGTTCAAGTCATTCCACAAAACCATTCATTTGAACATCCACAACAGTTCAATTCTTAAAGAATATGAAAAGAATGGAGCAAACGAAGATGAGTGGAAGTAACTAGTTGCCACAGTTGCTGTTTAATGAGTCATACGGCACTTCCTATCAAGAAGGTTGTTCTTCCTCATTGGGACATCAAAACATAATCATGCTTTCAATCTGTGCCATAAATTTAACAAGGCATAGTTTATGGCAAGAAGAAAAACAAACTAGAAACTGAAAAAAAAACAAGCAAGGGAAGAAATAAGATTCAAGCTTCAGAAAGCCAGGTGAATTTACATCAGAGAGTGGGTTTAACCACATCAGCCGGTAATTCCAACATTTATTAGCAATCATCAAAAGCTAAACACTTGGGAATCGAGAAAGAGAGAGAGATTCAGTGAGAAAATATAAATCGAAAAATTAAAACAATGGCCGATAACTGAAAATCCATTATCATCAGCATGAACATGTTATTCTCATCCACAACCCATAAATGGGAAGTGTAGGAAGGTGTCCTAAGAAAATATTCATGATTTCATCATTTGACACATTGCAAATATTTTTAAAATGTAGTATCACAAGTGAACTACGATTCAGAAGTAAAAAACCAGTGCATCAGTCGGATCTAAAGATCCTCAGATCAAGTGTTGGATAATTTAAAATTTTACTTCATCCTTATCTCTACTTGTAAAACATATAAAAATAGAAAAAGCAAAACATTTACAACTATAGACTACTCCAAAAAATATGAGAAATACAATAAATTGGAGAACAAGGCTCAGTGTTGGCGTGTATGTTAAAGGTTCGATTCTGCCAGCAAGCATCCACAATGCGCACTTCAGAAGAGGGAGCTCAGTTATCCTCATC
Organism: Zingiber officinale; assembly: GCF_018446385.1. Classification (NCBI taxonomy): domain Eukaryota; kingdom Viridiplantae; phylum Streptophyta; class Magnoliopsida; order Zingiberales; family Zingiberaceae; genus Zingiber; species Zingiber officinale. The sequence goes on from NC_055998.1 coordinate 7,771,857, forward strand.
CCATCATTCTCCAATTATATAAAGCTAAAAAAGCGAATAAATCAATCTTTCTTGATAATAATACTATAGTAACCTCCATAAGATGATTTATCGCAATCGATCATGCAGAAACGTAGAAAAACTAAAAGGGAAGAACATCTTTTTACGAATTATGAGAAGACGGAAAATATGGAGATTGCTCAGTTCAGCGGGATAATCGACATACAGATCCCTCGATGAGAGACCTGCTATCCGGTCTGTTGAGCTTGAATTTTCCAGAGTCGTCACGGCAATCCCTACTTCGAAAAAGAAACAAAAAAAATTGAACGTAGAAACGAAGGAACAAGAAAACTTACAGTTCTAGAGAAAGAAGGGGAAATCATATTAAAACATCCACGATTGATAGATATATATATAGAGATAAAAAATATAGATGGATAGAGGAAGGGGATTTGGGTTTCCGCCGCAAGCTTCTCGCGAGAAGTTTGCGGCGAATAAAGATGTGGAATGAGCCGGGGGATTAGGGTTTCATCGGGAAGGCTTTTGACTCGGACACAGTTGAATGGTTCAATCGGGTTCAACTGAACCGTTCCAATAGAGGTTTTTTGGTTTGTTAAGTGTCTTTAACTCCTTGTTCGGGTTAAGAAAAGTATCCTTCTATTTTTTTTGTTTCGTTTTTTCTAATAAAAAAATTATCCTCGAGTTAGAACAAAACTCCTTTCTAAAAGTTAGGAGGGTAAATGAGTCAACCCGTTCATGAATTATTCAGAGCTCGATTCGATAAAAGCTCGTTTGAGCTCGTTTAATGAGGCTCGTTAAGATAAACAAACCAAGCTTAAGCTTCACAATATTCGACTCGTTAGCTCGTGAACATGTTCGTTAAGCTCACGAATCAACTTTTAAATAAAAAATAATAATTTTGATATTGAATTTATAGATTTTACATTCTACTTATGAAAAACATAGATAAATATATTAAATTTATTTATTAGAATAAAATTATAAATTTTAACAATAATATTATATTTTTTTAAAAATATATAATTTAATTTTTAATGAATATTTAAATTTATAATTTATATTTATTAAACTCGTTTAGGCTCGATAAAAGCTCGAATAAGCTCGTGAGCCATGAATATATTCGTTAAATAAAGCTCGAACTCGGCTCGATTATAAACGAGCCAAACTCAAATATTCAAGAGTTCGGTTCGGCTCAGCTCGATTACACCCCTACTAAAAACATATATTGTTTCAAATAACATAGGGCAAAATAAAAAGGCTATGACTCAAATTGTAAAACTATAATCATACCTACTACAATAATATTGAATTGTTTTAATTAAGTTTATGCTATTTTAACAAGTTCATTTATAGTATTTTTACTACGTTGAACGAAAAACATATTATGTCAATTTACTTTCTATAGCATGAGAATTTTTTTAAGATAAAAAAGTAAAATAATATTTAAATATTTTAAAAAATAATAAACTATTTTAATAAAAATGTGCTTTTATCTAATAATAAATTATTATGTTCTCTATCATTAGTTTCGTAATGAAATAGATGTATATTTTATTTATTTATTTATTTATTTATTATTATTATTATTATTATTATTATTATTATTATTATGTGTTACTATTACATCATAATATAACATGGAGTATATGTACAAATAAGTCAAGTCGCTCATGAGTAGCCCGGTCAAAGTTTAATTCGAGCTCAGAGTTGACCAAGCTCGAGTCGACTCATTTAATATTCGAGCCGATCTCGAGTTCATTTAATATTGACTCGATGACTTGTCGAGTATATTATAATTAAGTTAATTTAATATTTTAATATTTAAAAAAATTATGACTTTTTAAATTAAATAATAATCTTACTATTTTATTAAAAATCTTCCTCTTTTACTAACTAATTTTGGTGAAACCTTAAATGAATTTATGTTAATGTCTTTTTTTTCTATTCACACTAAAAATAATTCCAAGGTTTATTAGTAATTCCACAAGTGAAACAATCAGTGATCTAAAGTTCGAGACTCAGCTATGACGTATTATTATAAATTTTTCTCATCATTAATTTTCTCTGATTGTTTTATATAAAAAATATAGTTCTCTTTAGTCCCACATCTTAGAATTGACACTATGATCAAACAAGTTTCTATAAATATTTTAGGCAGACGATGTTAAAAAATATACTTTTCTTAGTTTTTATTACTAAGATAAGTATAATATTAAATTAAAATAATTTTTTGCATAGGTAAGTCCGTTATAGTTTGTTGCTGGGATTCATAATTAATTCTTGATTCTGAACGTAAATGTGACACTATTGCATAAGTCTGACGAATCTTATATTATATACGCAATGCGTGTGCACGTTGAGTAGATATTTATAACTAGAATCCTTTAATTTTCTTGAGCTCAATATTATCTAGGCTACACCCCTAATCTGGAGCATGAAATGGATGTATATGAAATAATATGATGCTATACGGGTGGACTAAGGAAATCATCTTATCTCTCGATGTTAATATATCATGGTATCTAATTCGTAAGCCAAATATCATGCTTTTGAAATCTTGTTTCAACCTTTCCGGAAAACATTAATGCTATATCACTGGTTGTAGCATATTTCAAAAGCATTTTGAATTTTTTTTTTTCTTATTCTTTATCAACTCTTGTCATCATCCCCACGAATATAATTTACGATCCAATTAATTGTGATCGGCCCGGCCCGGCCCCATAAAAAGTTTCTACTAGTCTCATAAAATAAATCACATAAGTGTTGTAGTAGGCCATCTGAAAATCAACAACACGTCGTTGTTAGTTTTCTGAAAATCAACCACATGTCGTTGTGGGTTTCTTAAGATCGGCAACAAGTTGTTGCTCGTTTTCTAAAAATAAAAAACACATTATTGCTGATTTTCCTAAAATCAGCAACACATTGTTGCTGGTTTATTAACACATTTTGTTGGTTTCTTAAGACCATCAACACTTTGTTATTGATTTAGTAAGATCAAGAATATGAAAACTAACAACAACGTTGTTGCAAACATAAAATTTAAGAGATCATGACTTTTAATTAAGATTGAATAACGAAACACACAAAATATTAAATCGAAGCTTGTTATGAGATATTTGATTTAATAAATTGTGTATTCTTTGATTCAATTTTAGCTAAAAGTTACGACATCTTAAAATTTATCCAGCATACACTACTTATATCAGTTACAAAATCATTACTACTAAAACTACAAATATAACTTTAAGAGGATATAGCTTATGATTCTGACTAACCATTGGATGCAAAATATATTTAATCGAAAATCTTTAAATGAGATTCGATTTGATATATTGTACGTTTCGTAGTTTATTCTAAATAAACGTTATAGTTTTTTAAAGTTATAACTTTATATAGTTGCCACAACGTATTGCTGTTTTTTTAAAATCAATAACAGGAAAAGTTCTAGTGTCCTGAAGATCCGCTACACATTATTACTGACTTAAATTTTAAGAGACTATAACTTGTAATTGGGATTGAATCATATGATATATTTTTATTAGATCAAAATTTATTGAGATATCTTTAATTTAATATATTGACAAAAAAAAAAAGGTGAGAAGAGATACATGATTTAATTAATTAAAAAATAGATACCTCTTTTGAATAATATGTAAAATGGGTTTGGTAAATTATCGTTTTAAAAAGTAAGTAAATAAATAAATAACACAGAATTTAGTAAAAAGCCTTACCTATAGGTATATCAAGTACATTCTCTGAAAAGTCTACATTGTAAAGTTTACAAATCAAAGTCATACAAAATAATGATGAAGTATCGAGTAAAAAAGAGCACGGATCTTTGGTCCGTAATTTACAAATTAAGAAATGATCCATTACATAGATTAATCTATTTTGATAGATCCTATCTACTAAATAAGTGGGATCTATTATCATCTACTAATAATAGGTAATGGACCATCTTTTAAATAGTAAATTGCGGATAAGGATCCCGCATGAGGAAAGGGGACCTTTTCCAGCGTCCCGTATGGTGAAGTCATTTCCCTGAAACAGACTGACATAGGAGACTTGTTCCAGTGCTGGACATGGAATCGTTTACTTCTATAAATGTTGATAAAGTCGAGATAAATATTTTCCTTATGTGTTAGTTATTATTCTAAAGGTTAGTAGTCGTCCGTGATTTATCTCCTTCGTGTTGATCATGGGACGGATTGACAGGGACACTGGGGGCGAACATATCCAAAAAAAAAAAAAAAAAAAGTTTACTTCTATAAGTGAAAAAGACTTGCAAATGGACATTGTTGACAGAAAATTCAACTTTGTTGCCTTACCTGCTTTCATTTAAAACACTGATGCAGTTGGTCCCTTGCTGATTTTTTTTCTTTGTTGAATATGACCCCATGATATGATCGATGTGTGAATAAATCTCAAACAGATTCTTGGTGAGCAACCAAAATATATGCTGATCATTTTTAATTGCAATTCTAATACTTTGGTAGAAAATAAACTCAAATAAGAGTTTAAAATATAAAGGTTCTTAAAAAGAAGTCGTTTTTTTTTCTTGTGTTGCTGCACCTCAAGTAAACTTTTGCTAACTTATTTGTCAAGACTTGTTCACTAGATACTCGACATAATCACCTTATCATATGATCAGTTTGCATTCAATCATTGACTAGACTAAATTAAAACTACGTTTGGTAAGAGATAATCAAGATTATATTATAGTATTGATTAATTTATTTAGTATCATTTTAAGATTGTAATGCAATCTGAATTAAAAAACACTAAAGTTTTATAATTTGAATTATAAAATCAATAACACGTAATCGAGATTACATTCTCACCTCGATATTTAATTAAAATTTAAATGTTAAATATAACCCTACTTCATTTTTTATACTAATTGATCGCAGATATCGCCGCTCTCCGTTGTCGACCGTTACTTGTAGCCTGCCTCTGTCGTCGGCTGCCTGCCACCGCCTGTCGTCACCCGCCACAACGATCATCAGTCATCCGCCGTTATAGACTGTCGCTACCATCGATCACCACCGTCGATAAATTGTAAGATATTTTTATCATTTTATAATAATATATATTATATTTTTTATAAAAAATAATAGATAATAAATAAAAGGATGTAAAGATTACATACCGTCTTTTATCGAATATAGTAATATAATATTAATTACATTAATAAAATTTATTATATTATAAATTTAATTATAGTACCCAATCAAATATAACCTAATTTATTTAATTAAATTATTTCATTTAATGTATTATTTATATTTGTCAACCTCCTTTATTAGTTATATGTTGTTTGACTTGATAAATCATGAACTAGAATTATTAGCTCCTTTATTCTAGTTATTCGACACATCTAACTGAACTCGATTGACGGATTAATCCCACCTAATCTTTTTAATCCGTCCCATCCATTTGTTCCAATAAAACAACCATATTTAATGTACTCAACCAATTTGATTTATTCGGCTTCCTTGGCCCACTAAATTATTAAATTCAAAATATCTTTTTAAATAATAGAATTGATTTATTTGACTTGTTAGACCTACTAAATTATTAAATTTAAAATATTTTTTAAATAAAAATAGAATAATCTAATAGAAAAGGGCTCGGTAAATTATTTATTCCTTTCTTATTTAGCCCCTTTCAAATACGGATTTCAGAATTTTAAGGTTGAGATTTAGCTCCGGCGAGTTAAAGGAGATTTATAAATCTCCGGCGAGTTAAAGGAGATTTATCCTCTAATAGATAGTGAATCGAAAACTTTCGTGATATTAGACGATGATCCTTATAGTTAATCGGACCAGTGAATGAAAAGAAAGATAAACAAATACTAGATTGAACATGTGATTCATGGTCACATTCGAATGATTCATGTTCGTTTAAAAAGTTTAAAAAATGGAGATGCATCAAACTCCCATTAATACTAAATTATTAACTTTCAAAAAAGGTGCTATTGTATATTGATGTTGTCCGAAAGTGAGAATCTGGAAAGCCGGGAATGTTACGTCTCTGTTGATTGAAAAAAAGATTTTGCTCCTCTCTGCAAAATAAGTTAAACTAGGAAAGGGGTCCCCGACGTTAGTTCTCCGACACGTAAGTTAAAAATAATAGTAGGAAGAGAATTTGAAAATAATAGAGATAGAGATGAATCTTGCCTTTCTTCGTACCTAGCATACTCTTTTATACATTTCTTAGTGACCCTCCATCTTCCCCTGTTTAATGATATTAATGATCGACAGAAGGTCATCTTTGTCTTGGCTTCTTCATATTCAATAATAGATGGAGTGTTCTCTTTTATTTTTCCTTCCTTTATTACTTCCCTTATTAAATATCATCTTTTCCTCTTTTATTATTTTATTGGCTTATTATTAAGATTTACAATGTCAATGCCATACTTGAGCCAGACGGGTGGCATGCTCGGCCCACTCTCCTGCCGATCGGGCTGAATAGACACTGGTTCATCCAGACGTCCACCCGGACAATGATCCCTCTGATCGGTCAGGTGTTTCCACTTCCCGCTCGGGCGACACGGTCGAGCCTCTTTGGGCCCTGGCATGACCGCCTTGACTTTGACCTCCATCGTGGCTATTGACCCGTGCCAGGTGGACTCTTCCTTATTGCGACATCACAAGTCTCCTCCTCAAGTCGAGTCGAAGGAGGCTGCAAGTCCGACTGACTGGACATGATGTGTTTTCGACGACTCCTTGACCTGATCGACCCACGTGCTCCAGTTTTCGATCGACACACATATTTACACCGCTCGATCCTCTTTCACTGGACTGAGCCTATTGCGGTTGCATGGCCCGAGCCTTTAAAGCAAAAGGTGCCTATGCTGCTTGGCTGTGTGATACCACTTGTCCATGCCTGATCGATACGACATGTGATTATACTTGGCAATTTTTATCCTACTCGCTCCTAGTGCTTCCCGACCGAGTACCCTGACGTCAGCTAAATTTTTTGAAGACCGTGCAAATCCCTGAGAATCATGGTTGGGAATGCAACCATACATTTTTAATTAAGTTCATTAAATACTATTCGGTGACCATAGGATGCTTGATGTGACAGGCGGATATCCGCTCGCGACACGACATGCGCCTTTTCAAATTCAACAGTTGGATCTACTTCTAGGTTTCTATAACTTTGGATCGGATGGCTGAGGTCGATCGGCGTCGCCTTCTTCCTCACTTCGCGTCTTCGTCTTCAAGCTTCTAGCGATATTTCATTTTCTCCTATTTCGTCGGCGATTTCTCCAGTAAGCTTCTTCTTTCAAATATTTTCGTTGCACTTCAATCTCTTTGTTGCCAATGGCAAGTTCCTCTAATCCTCCCGTAGTCGTCCCTGGGCTCTAGTATATGACCATCGAGTCCAGGTTCGACGGTGGTGATGCTGAGAGTTTGAGGACTGCTTATGAAATTCCTTCCACTTATCAAATTGCTCTTCCTTCGGCTTTTAACTGTCTGAGCGAACCTCCTCCCATCTTTATATGCTTTTTAGGGACCAATTTACCATTGGTTTGAGGTTTCTTATCGACCCCTTCTTCTCCGCCGCCTGTAAATATTTTCGCATCTCTCCCCACTAATTAGTCCCTAATTCCTTTAGGCTACTATACGGGGTTGTTATCCTTTTCCGCCTGCATGACATTCCTTTGACCTCTCGGCTCATCCACTACTTTTATTATCCCAAATTGTCTTAGCCAGGGACCTTCGTATTCCAAGCCTGAGTGAGCTTAGTTTTCTTCGATAAGATGTTGTCCTCCAATAAGCATTGGAAGAACTACTATTTTTTTGTTCGCTTTCCTGAGCGGTCCGATTTCCTGACCGGCTGGTAGCTTGAAGTGGCCAACCCCCTGACACTCAAAAAATACAAGAGCCGATCAGACTACTTCCATGCAGCTCCACACTTGGCGGGTCAGAAGTACCACATCCACAAGTTGCTACATGAGGAAGTCTTATATGTGTTCGGTCTGAGTCCGATTCGCATGAAACTCCCGTCCAACCTAGGTATGCTTCTCTTCTTCTCCTTAGTTGAATCTAACTATTTTTTTTTCCTTTTTTGCGGCGCACATCATGCTAAGGGCGAGTTTGGCCGGTAAGAGCAAACTGAGGGACTCGGAGATCAATGTCGTGGTCGTAGTCGAGTTGGCAAGCCGAGGCTTACATCGGGTCAGCTCCCAAGAAGATTCGCTCGGAGAGAGCGTGAGACCGCCAGCTCAAGGGAGTGAGGGAGTAGCCAGCAGGACGTCTAGTGGTGAAGTGGTTATCGCAGCGAGCCCCCCACCAGAACGGCTTCCTGCGACTCCGATCGATGGGTTCACGAAATCGACTTCTTCTGGGGTGCTGCTGATAAGCCGAAAGAGATGTCGCGCTGGGACTATCTCTCGATCCGCATCCTCCGTGATGCGAACCCCAACCAGAATGAGCCTGCCCCTTCCTTCCAAGTGGGGTAAAACCTCGACGCCTGCCACTCAAACGGTGGTCGTTCCCCTATTATCCGATCAGACACCTTCCTTGTCTGGTCTTCCGTAAGGAACCATCTGCTCGCCGCCTGTCGATTTCATATTGCCTCCACAGCCGAAGACTCAGAAGTCTCTCATTCGACCAGTGTCAACTTCTCAGTCGGCTGGCAGAGCAACTTCAGCCCCATCGGCTTTGAGTGACCGATAACCGCTGCCACCGTATGACGGTGATTATCGATCTGCTTATGGACGAGTGGCGCGACTCCGACAATGTCGAATCACGAGCCCCAAGCACCACATAATTATTCAGGGGCCATTTGCACAGATATGGGCCGCTACCCGGGCTCGAGCGGCGGTTATGCCTCTAGGGGCGCTCGCCAACAGTCATACCCAGATATCCACTGGGTAAGTATTATACTCGTATGTAACTTTTTATCGCCGCTCGACCCTAATAAATTCTTGCTTCCTCACAATATTTGGTAGAGAGCCTATCCATGTGACAAAGGCTCGCCTTTTTAGAACATGAAGTCCAGCAACTACGTGCCCTGAGTGGCCAAGCAGCTTCGCAGGAGCGCTTGGAGCAGATGAGTGCTGAGATGACCCAGATAAAGGTCGATCTGAATAAGATCTCTGAGCTGCTGGAGGCAAAGAGGGAAAAGAACGCTGAGCAGGCGACACAATTGGCTCAACTAAATAAACAGGTTAGCTTCTTCAAGTCTAAGATCGACTTGGCCAACACCAGGAAACTCCAGGCCATCGAATACTTGGAGATCAAAAATAAAGAATTTCGGGTGTTGGCTCAGAAACTCAAGGATACGCAAGCGTCTTTCAATGCCTAGCAGGAGAGTCGATCAGCGAAACGCTCCGCAGTGAAGATCCAGCTTAACGCCAAGGATGCAAAGATGGCCAAGTTAAAGGCAGACCTGGAAGCCTCCTAAGCAACCCTAGAGACATACCAAGGGGCCGAGGCTAGTAGATTCGAGCTAATGAAGCGGGCTTACATCTGCTCGGATGCTTTTAATGATAAGGTTGCCAATCAGGCTCTTCGTCTTTTCGACCTTGCCATCGACAAGATGCTTGGCCAACTGAAGGATGGTGCGGCTATATTCCAACCGCTTTGACAAACAAGGTCATCAGCCGAGACAAATTGACCGAGTCGCTGTCCGACGATGCTTTGGATTATCTTGAGTGAGTCCGCCTCCGTGTATCTTGTCTCCTCTTTTTTGTACTACCTTCTTGTAAAAATTATGCAAGTATTAATGAATGGTCGTCTATTCGATGCTCTTTTAATGTCGATCCTTCATTCCATGTCATTCGACTTTTCCTTTTTATACTTTTCGATTCATTTTACTGAACTACCGTTCAGTAGTGCTGCACTACCACTCAGTAGGACTGCACTATCGCTCAGTAGGACTACACACCGCATACCATAAAGTGGAAAAACATTAGTGTGGCTCCGTGGTCCATCGATAGCATCACACTAATTTATTTGGACAAGAAGTTAGGGACGCTGCTCTACCGTTGATGATGACTAGGTTTTAAGGTCGCTGCTAGACTGTTGATAGGTGTAAACAGGGTTTTAAGGTCACTGCTCGATTGTTTGATGACATAGATAGGAGTTTAAGGTCTCCGCTCGACCTTTGGTAGGGCGTAGGCAGGGGTTTAAGGTTGCCGCTCGACTATTGATAAGGCATAGACAAGGGTTTAAGGTTACCGCTCAATCGTTGATAGGGCGTAGACAGAGGTTTAATGTCGCTACTCGACCGTTGATAGGGCGTAGACAAGGGTTTAAGGTCGTCGCTCGACCGTTGATAGGGTATAGACAGGGGTTTAAAGTCATCGCTCGACTGTTGATAGGGTGTAGATAGGGGTTTAAAGTCGACGCTCGACTGTTGATAGGGCGTAGACAGGGGTTTAAGGTCGTCGGTTGACCGTTGATAGGGCGTAGATAAGGGTTTAAGGTCACCGCTCTACCGTTGATAGGGCGTAGATAGGGGTTTAAGGTCGCCGCTCGACCGTTGATAGGGCGTAGACAAGGGTTTAAGGTTGTCGCTTGATCGTTGATTTGGCTAATCGGCTCACGATTCTGGAAAATCTTTATTTTTATTCATGTCTGTCCTACATCCAGAAGGCATATATATAAGTACATCTATATTTGTTCATGCACCTTACCCGGGCTTGTAGAATTGGAGATGATTCACGCTCCACGGCCTCTCGAGCCATCTTCTGTCTTCACCCTCCAACTAGTAGGCTCCGAACGGAGTTTCTGTATGACCTTATAAGGTCCCACCATGGCGCTTCAAACTTGGTGACGTCCCCGACAGGGTTGGTTCTCTTCTAGATCAAATCACCGACTTGGAAAGACCTCGGGACCACCCTTCGATTGTAGTTCTACCTTATTTGTTGTCGGTATGCCATTAGCCAAACGACAGTTTTATCTCGTACTTCATCCACCAAGTTGAGCCCAATTAACCTTTGCTCGGCGTTTTCCTTGTCGTAGAGTTGCACCCGATCATACTCTGCCTCGACTTCCACGGGGTTCATCGCTTCTCCTCCATACACTAGCTAGAATGATGTCACACCGGTCGCCTCTATTGGAGTCATGCAAAGTGCCCATAAGACACTCGGGAGCTAGTCAACCCAGCTACCCCCGACATGGTCGAGTCGAGCTCATAAGCCTCTAAGCATTTCTCGGTTCGTGACTTCTGCCTGACCATTGCTTTGGGGGTAGGCCACTGAGGTAAAAGCCTGTTGTATGTCATAGCCTTCGTACCACTCCTTGATCTTCTGGCCCGTGAACTGCCTCCCATTATCCGAGACGAGACGGTGAGGGATCCTAAACTGACACAAGATGTTCTGCCAGATAAATTTGATGACTATATGTTTACTTATCTTTGCCAGTGGTTCGACCTCCATCCATTTTGAGAAGTAGACCACTGCGATGAGCAGGAACCTCTGCTGACCAGTCGCCATGGGAAATGGTCCCACGATGTCCATGCCCCATTGGTCGAATGGGCAAGATATTATGGACGTCTTCATTTTCTCGGTCGGTCAGTGCGAGATGTTGTCATACCTTTGGCAGGACAAGCATGCAGTTACTGTCCGAGCGGAATCCTCTTAGAGAGTTGACCAGAAATATCTAGCTAGGAGAATCTTTTGAACCAGCAAATGACTACTCGGATGGCTTCCACAGGAGCTAAGATGTACTTCTTGGAGTATATACTTCATGTCCTCTGGTCCCACACATTTGAGCAGTGGTCTTAAGAAAACTCTCTTATAAAGCTGATCTTCGATCAGGGTGAACCACCCAACCCTCTGCTTTAACAATCATGCTGCCTCCTGGTCAACCGGAGGAATTCAATGAGCGATGTTCTCCAGTCTGTCAAGAAGAGTGTTAGAATTTGAGGGATGTCCTAAAGTAATCACCTTACGATTTTTTCTATTTATTTGATAAGTATAGATTTACTATTTGAGTATATATTATATGTTTGATTATCTTAAACTCATTTACTGAATGCCCGTAATATAATTTATAGCATGAGAGAATTTGTGATTGGATCACAACTATTGATTGCCTCTACATGTGCAATTATGAATATATTAAAATTTTCCTAGTCGTCAAATTGATGCATTCGGACATCATCAATTCTGTAAGACTATCATGGGTTATACTCCTTGGTTTGGCCAAGTAGCTGTTTTCTCACTGGCTGGAGACATTAGGATATCGAGAGTTAAACATGGATGCTGGTTATGGTAACTAGTTCATTGAAGTGACTCACTGTAAGACTTTATATGGTTCTCTATATATATACAGATATGTTTGTGAAATTCTTTCTGCAGCATGAGTGCAAGTTTCCTTCGACTTGAGGTATACAAGTCATCTTGGTCATGGAGACTTATTCTTTGACATCTTAAGCAAGCATCTTATTGTGGTGTGGATTCGGGATGATTGGGTATAAGTTGAAGTGTCCGAAGATGTTTGGATAGCCCACAGAGGATTCACTACTCCTTGTGAGGAGACGTATACCCTATGACCACTCGTTAGGATTATTACTCAAAGTTTTTGGCCAAAACATCACATGTTAAGAGTGCGAGACTCTTGTATATATGTATGAGTAATTTGAATTCGTAGAACGAGAAAGTATTACTTGAGCTAGGTGTGACGTAGTCAGCCTAATGGGGACAAGACACATAGACCATGTCCTGAATCAAGTGGGCATAAGACGAGTGAAAGGAACGAGGCAAAACTTATTATAGCTGCTAATGAGTTTAGAATTAATTCTAAAATCAATTATGATTTTCCGACTAATTGGGGATTATGATGTTGGATCGAAAAGAATGCTAGAGGGGGGGGGGGTGAATAGCGATCGTCGAAAATCGTTATCAAGTCGAAGTACGCAGCGAAAAAATAACAATAAAAACAACACTAACAAACCAAGTTTTACTTGGTTCGGAGCCTTCGTCGACTCCTACTCCAAGGTTCGCACGTAAGAGTACTTTCGGTGGACAATTCACTAATAGTTCACAAATCTTTTACAATTGGAATACAATGAATGTATAATTTAAGTGCATAAATAAATAAGTATACCAACAACTTCTTAGAGATATGGGAGACTGTGCTTTCAGTTGTTGGAGTCGCGTTACTCTGTCGTCGGAGTTATGTTGCTCGGTTGTCGGACCAGCGTCACTCTACCGTCGGAGTAGCGTCGTGCAGTCGCAGGAGCATCTTTGGAGCAGCGCGCAAGAAAGTAATCGCAGAAGAAACTTGTGTCTTTCGCTCTTAGTGGAAGGATACTTATATAGACAGTTCCAGGCACCTGGATCCCTTCTAGGCGATTGGACAGTGACGTCAGCCATCCAATCAGCATGTTCCAAGCTGGTGACAAGATAAAGTTTTGGCATTTCGGGCGCCTGAACCAGCTTTGGGCGCTAGGACCCAATTTTCCAACAGACTTGTTTTCCTGCAAGAAAATGTTAGTTCGAGACAATAAAAATTATATTACCCTGCAAAACAAAGTTAGCACAATACAACAAGTAGAGTAGTAATTATATTTTATCTCCTTGAGACCAGAATCTAGTCAAGATTTCAAATTAGATTTCCCAAATGGATATAAGTTGGATTGACGCCTACTGTTCCCTAAAACGGAGAACGCGTCCTCACCAAGTCACTCTCCTCCAATGACTTACCTTAACTTACCATCTTGCTAGACATCTGGTCAGCCCGTCGATATGTCTGGACTTCATGCCAGCTATCTGGTCGACCTGTTGACCTAGCTGGACTTTGTGTTAGCTATCCGGTTAGCCCGTTGACCTAGCTGGACTTCATGCTAGATATCCGGTGAGCTCGTATACCTATCTAGACTTCGTACTAGCTATCCAGTCAACCCGTCAACCTACCTGGATTTCTTACCAGATATCTGGTCAGCCATCGACCTATCTGGACTTCTTCTGCACACTCAGTCAAATCGTTAGATCACAACAAACCTAACTTAATTTACTTTGTCATCCATCAAAACTTGAGTTGGACCGTTAGTGCAACCTGCACCAACAATCTCCCCCTTTTTGATACAATAACAACCTGGGTTAAGTTAGTAAAAAATATATAAAAATAAACAAATGGCATGGTTTTAAGTTAGTATTATTTTGGTGTTATGCTTAATATTTTGCTAACTTAATCCATCTAACCCTCCCCTTTGACATTCATCAAAAAAGAAGAATAGACAATTTAAGGAAAAAATTGGCTAAGTAGAGTAATCAAAAATAATTTTTAGGATTACTTGGGGGAGTTAACTTAGAGAATAATTTAAAAGTTTGGAAAATAAGGTCTACCAATATAATATTTTGTAAAAATTCTTTAGAGACATATTATTCAAAAACGAGTGTTTTAAAACTTGACATCAGGATTCCAAAAAAAACTAATAAAGTTGAAATAATTTTCAAATCTACTATCTTTTCAAAACATAAGGTTTTCAAAAGATACAACATTTGATAATTCAAGATTTTTTTTTGCAAAAATAACTTTAAAGTTAGAGGATTAAAAAAAATATTTTTCAAAATAGGAACAAGGAATATTTTGAAAATAGCTAGGTTTCTAAAATAACTTTTCAAGACATTTAGAAACCTTTTTTAAAAAAATGGTAAAAATTATAAGGGATGTTTTCAAAAATGAATAAAATAGTAAAGCTGAAGTAAGATTTTGAAACCTTCGGAAAAAGTAAGATTTTGAAACCTTAGGAAAACTGTGCCAAGATGTTTTTTTTTAAAAAAAATGTTTTTAAAAGTAATATTTCAAAAACTTAATTAATTGTCAAGATGATTTTTAAAGCTATCTTTTAAAATAAAATGTTAAAACACTTTTGAAATTTGTAAGGTTGATAAAGTTGAAGTTTTTTTTTAAAAAAAACTTTCGGCGTCGACTTTTCTAATGCTCCTCTTCACCCGCCTTATAAGCTTGTAGCTCTTATTCGAGGCGGTCTGCTTTGTCTTTGAAATCGGCCTGTTCTGCTTTAACATGTTCCAAATCCTTTGTAAGGAAATCTATTTGAGAATCTTGAGCTTTTATTCTCTCTTGTAATTGCAATAAGTCAAAGTCTTAGGAGGCCAATTCTTGAGCTACGTCCGGAGATCTGGATTATGGAGTTTGAAAACTTTCCAGAAGAGAGGGTCTGAGTTTAGCATCTGAAATAGCCTTATCCATCAAGGCTGCTTCAATTTTCAAACAGGAGTCCAAACTCTGTATCTGTAGTTCAGGTGTCCTCTTTTCCCCTTCTCGGACCTGTAATAGTTGGCGGTGATTTTGTAGATCTTTCTCTAAAAGAGTCACATGTTGAGTTTGAGAGCTCATCTTCTCCCATAACTGAATGATTTCATTTTCATAAGGAGGGGGATTGGTTGTTAAACTCCTTATCTGATGCTTCAAAGTGTTGTTTTCCCTCTCTAATTCGGCAGCCAGATGACGCATATGTAGACTTGAGGTAAAAAATTGAGTAGAATAATAATATAATTATGGGCTGTAATCACAAACTAAGAAAACACATTTAGAATACTTACAGCAGTAGCCTGACGGTTATGGTCATCAAGTCGATCAAAAATATTTTTTCCTTTCATAAAAGTTTGACATTGTAGCCAAGACTCAGCTAAGGGATCTTTCAATTGAAGGAGTCCATAAGAAATAGGGATAGGATCTAGTTGTCCCAATAAAGAAGGTAATCCTTGGGCTTGTTTAAAAAGGACTTGAGGAGGGGCAGAGGTTGAAGGCCCTGTAGAAGAAGCAAGCAAAGATATAGGAAGAGGAGATGGAGTTCTAACACTAGAAGTAGTAGGAATATTATGTACAGGAGTAGGAATTGAAGGTGGTAAAGTAGGAGGTATAGAGCCAGGATTTGATTCAATAGAAACACCTTGAGAAGTAGAGCCAGAAGATCTCCTACAAGATGTTCTCTTGGCTCTCGCTCTAGATGAAGAAAAGGGAAGAACTTGGGGAAGTGGGGAAGATACAGGCACATTTGGAATTGTCTCAGAAGCAAGGATAACTGGGAGAACAGTAAAAATAAGTAAGTCGGGCCGCATCATATTAAGGGAAGAATTAGAATGAATATGAGTATAAGATGTTGGATCGAGACGCGCTAGAGGGGGGGGGGGTGAATAGCACTCGTGACTTTCACTTTTTGAAATCGTAAATCGTATCAAAAACTAACAGAGTAATAAGCAGCGGAAATAGAAAAGAAAAGCAAACACACACAGAAGGACACAGAGAATTTACTTCGTTCGGAGCCTGTAGCGACTCCTACTCGAAGGCCCGCGATCCTTGATCGCTTACTGTGGGCAACAACTATAAGCTCGAATAGATTTACAAGTTTAAGTACAAGAAGCAAATAAAGAACGTAAATAAACTTTTATACCGACAACTAAAATGCTAAATTGAAGCTCCAGGTCGTCGGCATCGAGTTGCAGCACTTCGGAACGAGTTCGTTAGCAGTTGAATGTAGAAGAATAGCTCGAGAGTTGATGTTTTGAACTGCTGGTCGAGGTGTCCTTTTATTAGACGTTGAAGGCGCCTCCAGTGCCAATCAAGGCGCCTTAAACCCCAAAACTTATCCCTGTTCCTGCGCTGCGATAACCTCCGCTGACTGCTGCTTATCCCAACCTGAAGGAGCCTTCATCAAAGCTCCAAGGCGCCTTCAATTAATGGTCCAAGGCGCCTTCAATCCCTATGAAGGCGCCTCCAGCTCCACTTCGCAGCCAGCTTCAGCCTTGCACCCAAGGCGCCTCCAAGCTCCATGGAGGCGCCTCGGACACTGTTTATCCGAGGCTTAACTTTGTTCTTTCGTACCTGCAAGACATGTTAGACCCAAAACACAAACATATCCTGCAAAACAAAAGTTAGCACATATAATATTATTAACATGAAGTTTGACAGTCATTGGACTGTCCGGGTCTGACTTCGGATTTCCAACCGGAAACCCTAGGTCGACCCGACGCCTACTGTTCCCTCTACGAGGAACGCGTCCTCACCTACTCCGCTCAGGAGATTTACCTGTTTCCAGTGCGATCCTCCAGATCGACTGGGCTTTTGCTCAGCACTCGACACTTCCAGACTTTCTGCTGGACATCCGCTTCCCGGCTAGTCCAGTCTTTCACCTGGTTCGCGACACCAGGACTTTCCACCTAGGGTTACCACCCCTAGGACTTTTGCTTGAAGTCATCGACCTGCCAAGACTTTCCGCACAGGGTTACCACCCCCTATGACCTAGGGTTACCACCCCCTAGGGTTTTCCCTTTGCCTAACCGCAGCTAGGACTTTCCTGAAACCCTTAAGCCAACTTGTTAGATCACAAAACACCTTAACTTTGAATCCTTTGCCATTATCAAAGCACGAGTTCGATCATCGGATGCTTCCCGCACCAACAATCTCCCCCTTTTTGATTATGGCAACTCAAATTCAAAGTTAAGTAAACATATATCACATAAAGAATAGATGCAAATAAAAACATTTAAAGCAAGCATAGCATCAATGAATATTTTGCTAAAGTAAACTCCATGAATTTAAAGCATAGCATCAAGTTTAGGCTCCCCCTTAACTGTTACTCCCCCGTTAATATTTTGTTATTCATTATTTTAAATTTGAATTTGCTACTCTCATTTTTGAATTTGAATTTGATAATTATTTGAGTATTTGAATTTGCTACTCTCCCCCTTTGCCATATATCAAAAATAATCAACATAGTCATTCGATTTTTTAAAGAGGGATAATAAGACTTTGATAACACTTAACATTTTATAATTTTCTTTCCTTATCAGTGAAATAAAGATCTAAAAGTTAATAAGGGTTGATTTTAAAGGATGATGTTTAGCCCTTTGGAAACTTAGTTAAAATTATAAAACCACTAGAGGGTGGTTTGACAGTCTTTTGACAGTCAAACATACGTAGAGAAGTACTTGTCTAGATTTTGAAAATTGGTTAGAGAAATATTTGGGGCCAAATGATTTTTGAGAAAATATTTTTGAAGTCGCTTTTTACTTAGTAGAAAATTTTGAAAGCAATGAGTTAAATTTTGCAAAACTATGCTTTACTTAGGAAAGTAAGAATTTACTAAGTGATATTTCAAAGTGAGCTAAGTTTTAAAATTTTGAAAATAGCTATGTAAATAAAAATTGGAACTTAGCTAAACTTTTTGCAAGTATTGGATTTTGAAAACTATAGCTTAGGTTCAAAAAAAACTTAGCTTAATTTTAAACAATACTTATTAAATTTTAGGACAAGGAGGGAGTGGAGTAGCTGAAAATTTGGTTTAGGTTATTTATTCAAAGTCAGTTGGTCCTTAAGTCCAAGCATGAGTCAAGTTCAATAAGTTTCAAATTATCCATTTTTACTTTAAGAGGTATCAGAGCCCTAAATATCAAACATGGTTAAACTGAAAACTGAGTATCCTTTACCAACTGTCAAACCTTTAGACTTGCTGATTGCCTAGAGGGCAACAACTTTCACTTAGTTAGTCAAGTTAAGTCAATTTGGTCCAGTTAGATTTGACTAGAGCTGGAGAACTTGACTTGATTGATGTATATTACATGTTTAACGCCCAGACTCATATTGATGCACAGATATAAACATTCTTGAGTCCAGGCTGTACCCTATGCATCTCACATCATTCTATGTTTTATAAGCACACACAAGGTAGACCTAGGTTTTTGTGAGATGCTCTGGCTTAAATATAGGGGAACATGATATCTAGGGTAGAGCCTAAGTTAAGTCCAATTTTTGAAGCTTCTAAGAAAAAAGGGAATTTTAAAATTATTATTTTTCCTATACTTTTAAAACTAATTTAATAGTGATTTTGAAATTATACTCACAATTTTGAAAAAGTAACACATAAGTACTTAATTAAATATGAGGCAGCTAAACATCAGATAACCAACTCCAAGATACAATCCAAAAGATGAGTAAGATAGCCAAATCCAAGAAGTGAGTGAAATATCCAGACAGTCTAAAAGATAGAATCAAGCAGGCGGATCGTCAGCTGGAGGATCGGCTAGAGGCTGCTCGGGTGGCGGCTGAGGCTGTCCCTGACGCCGAATCTCGCCTCGGAGAGATGCGAAACCAGCAGCCATCTCGGATCGCATAGATCGAAGGAAGTGATGGCTATCTAGTACAGCTCGTCGCGTCTGAGTGGACTGGATCTCGAGCCGAGTGAGTTTGTCCTCGACAGAGAGTGGTGCCGAAGATGAAGGCCCGGCTGATGTGGAGGGTCCGACAGAGGTGGAAGGATCTGTGAAAAAGTCCTCTGCCAGGAAATCGGGCCACTCCTCATCCGCATCTGGTACGTCCTCGGCCTCTGGAGCACCAGGGGCAGCAACTGGTGGTGGTCGGCCCTTCCAGGCCAGAATCCCCTCGGCAGTGACCTCTGCCCCCGCTAATCTAAGGCTATGCTGACCTAACTCATCATAAATGGTAAGTGGGATGAGTACCCCTTTAGTGATGTCTATCCTAGAGCTGGAGAATATCTAGGTCAGGATATGGCAGTAAGACATATGAATCACTCCAGATGTAACTGTACTAGATGCAAGAATGATGTTATGAAACATATGGAGGGCTATGTCTATATCTAGGCGCTGGCTGAGGGCGTACAGAAAGAACGAGTGGGACGGTCGCATCTTCGAGACGTCTCGAGATGAGATGGGTAGGATGCATGCTGTCAAGACTCTGTACATAACATAGTCTTGAACGTGAAGAAGAGTGGATCTGAACTCGGTCAGGCCCAAGGGTCTCTCCTCCCCAAAAAAATGCATGTAGATGTCATCTAAGGTAATGTGGGAATATGGATCACCAAAAGGTAGCTCCCAACTCGGGTAACATAAGAATGTACACTGGGACTCCCTAAGCTTTAAGCTGGTGAGAAGTAAGGAGGGAGTAAACTGAAGGTCAGTACCACCAACTCTGGTGGAATAGGTACTATCATCAACCTTTTCAAGGTTGTGATAGAACTGGGCACACAGATCTTGGTTGATTGTAGTGGTACAGTCAACCAGTTTATCTATATGATAGTAGTTTATCATTTGGATTGCGGGTTGACAGTATTAGGATAAAAATTCCTGACCAATATATCTAGATTTGATAGACTCAAAGGTGAACCTAACGAAATCTATCCTATGTTGTTCCGAGAGGAATCTAGGGTCCGTGGAAGGGGCCCTAGCCGGTGTGGGATCCACAATACGACGCTTCCTATTATCGACATTATACAAGAAAAATAGTAAAACTAGCAAGAAATTTAGGTAATAGATGATTGAGAAGAGTTTAGATTATACCTCGGAGGCATAGCTAGGATTAAAGGAGGAAGAGATGGGTTGAAGGCGCCTTGGTTGGGAAAAATCGGACTGAGTCGTGTTTCGGCAGAACATGAACAGACGAAAGAGCTTCTGTTCATGGCAAAAGCGATGAGTGAAGGCGCCTTTGGAGGCGCCTTAAGGGTTCCTTAAGACAGGCGGCGAGAAATTTCCCGCCGCTGGTGAGGGCGGCTCCCACATGTGGGAGGCGCCTTCATTCAGGCACCACGTGTCTTTTTTTTTTTAATTAATTATAATATGAGTTTTAATTAGTTTTAAGTTAACACATATTTTAGGTTAATTAAATTTTGACAAAAATAATTTTAAGTTTTTGAATTTTGAAAATAATTTTAAGTTAATTAATTTTGAAAATGATTTAAGTTAAGTTAATTTTGAAAATAATTTAAGTTAAGTTAATTTTGAAAATGATTTTAAGTTAATTTATTTTGAAAATAATTTAAGTTAATTAATTTTGAAAATAATTTAAGTTAAGTTAATTTTGAAAATGATTTTAAGTTAATTTATTTTGAAAATGATTTTAAGTTAATTTATTTTGAAAATAATTTAAGTTAATTAATTTCGAAAATAATTTAAGTTAAGTTAATTTTGAAAATAATTTAAGTTAAGTTATTTTGAAAATGATTTTAAGTTAATTCATTTTGAAAATAATTTAAGTTAATTAATTTTGAAAATAATTTACGTTAAGTTAATTTTGAAAATGATTTTAAGTTAAGTTATTTTGAAAAAGAATTTTAAGTTAAAATAGTTTTAAGTTTAAATTAAGTTTGATTAATTTGAAAAAGTTTAATCAATTTGAAAAGTTTAATTAATTTAATTAATTAAGTTTGTTTAATTAATTTCAATTGAATTAATTTAATTTTAATTTAGTTGAATTAACTTGATTTAAGTTCAAGTCAATTTTAATTTTAATTTCTTAGTCATCTCACCTGATCTAAATTTTCAATCAGGTAATCTTATAATTTTTGTGAGATGAATTGAGGTTCAATTTAAGGGTTTTGTTTAACTTTATGTTAGATTCAGGTTTAGCTTTGGATTCAACAAGTAAGCATTCTTTGGATAAACTTCTGGGCTATGGTGAGTCACAAGGAACTCATTAAAGTAACCATGCCTTCGAGGTTTTCCAAATAGTCCTACCCATTGAACTTAATACTAAACCTTGGTCTAACTGGTTAGGATCCATTTAAGGGTAGCTTCGGGCAGTTCCACTTGGCCAAATGCACCAGGTCGAAGCCATATCTGTTAGGATCTCTTCGTACTCGGCTAGAGAGGGGGGGTGTGAATAGCCGCCCCAAATCGCTCGTTTCTTCCTACAATTCGTTAACGCAGCGGAAAAATAAACTAGAAACGAAAGGAAGAATATCAAACCTTAACACAGCGATGTACGAGGTTCGGAGATGATGCTCCTACTCCTCGGCGTGTCCGTAAGGTGGACGAACCCAATCAATCCGTCGATGGATGAGTCCCCGGAAAACCGGCTAATAAAAACACTCCTTCTGGGTGGAGAAACCTCGCCACAGACACTTCTTGCAACAGCAAGAAAAGAGTACAAGGAAAACAAGAAATAAAGTACAATACAAATGTAAACTTTCTTGCCTTCTCTTCGACTGGAAGAAGCAGCAGCTTCCAAGCGCCTACAACAGCAGGTGACCCAGCCGGAAGCTCACGCGAAGCTTCAAAGCAGCTCAACAAAGCTCAACAGCAAGCTTAGCAGCACCAAGAACAGGAAGAAGGAAGAAGAAGAAGAAGAAGAAGGAGGCTCGCAGCAGCAGCCCTCCTTTTATAACCTGCGAAGAAAACGAAGAAACACAGAAGAAATCTAGCCGTTGCGTCGCAACGGCTAGTGCCTGGATCGGTCTGTGGACCGATCAGGCTCCATGTGGATCGGTCCACAGACCGATCCATTCCCTCCTCCTTCGCTTCTGTTCCGTCCCTGATCGGTCCATGGACCGATCAGGGAACCTCCTGATCGGTCCGGGGACCGATCAGGCTTTGTGCTGATCGGTCCCCAGACCGATCAGCCTCTCTTGCGCCTCGCTGAACTCTGATCGACTCCTGATCGGTCACCAGACCGATCAGTTAACACACAGTATGCTGATCGGTCACCAGACCGATCAGAATATTCTCGGTATCACTGGATCGATCACCAGATCGATCCAGCTCATGGTTTTCGCCCAAACCAAGTCCAAACCAACATCCGGTCAATTTTGACCTGTTGGTACATTGCGCCTAGCATCCGGTCACTCCCTTGACCTGCTAGAACTCCCCGCTAAGTGTCCGGTCAATCCCTTAGACCCACTTAGACTTTTTTCTCCGTACCAAGTATCCGGTCACTCCTATGACCTACTTGGACTTCCCATCACCAGATGTCCGATCACCCTTGATCCATCTGGATTTTCCCTTGCCCGGCTTCACTTACCAGGACTTTCACCTAGCTTCACTCACTAGGGTTTTCACCTGGCTTCACTCACCAGGATTTCCACAACTGTCTGGCTTCACTCACCAGGACTTTCCAACTGCCTAACATCTCAGTTAGGACTTTCTCATTCACCTAGCTTCACTCACTAGGATTTTCACCTGGCTTCACTCACCAGGACTTTCACCTTCACCTAGCTTCACTCACTAGGATTTTCACCTGGATTCACTCACCAGGATTTCCCGACTGCCTGGCTTCACTCACCAGGACTTTCCACACTGCCTAACATCCCAGTTAGGACTTTTCCGTGCCAAGTCTCCATACTTGGACTTTTCCAGTGCCAAGTCTCCATACTTGGACTTTTCCGTTGCCAAGTCTCCATACTTGGACTTTTTCCCGAATCAGGTCAACCAGGTCAACCTTGACCTACGGTTGCACCAATAATCTCCCAAACATCTATTCTTGTCCCATATCAAGAATAGAACTCTCTTCTCGTCAAATATCAACATACAACTCAACTAGGTCAACCTTGACCTAAGGTTGCACCAACAATCTTCCTAAGTCAAACATCAAAATACAACTCGAGTCAGGTCAACTCGAATCAGGTCAACCAGGTCAACCTTGACCTAAGGTTGCACCAACAATATCTTCCTAGACATGCGATGCCCAAGCTTCCCTAACGTACTATCATCCAAAAACTTCACCAGTACCGTGGGTCAAGTTAAACCTAACCCATTTTTTTTTCTTAACCTTAATTACCCTGCCGGGTAGGTAAAGTTCGGTTACCCTGTCGGGTAGATTAAGTTCGGTTACCCAGTCGGGTAGTTTATTTGGAGGTGCCAGTTATTTTGGATCCTCCTTCTATATTTTTTTTATTTGATTTAAGTTTTGGATTGAGTTTTAATTTCGAATTTTGAATTTATTTTTAAATTTTGAATTTATTTTTGAATTTTGAATTTTTGAATTTTAATTTAATTTCGAATTTTGAATTTATAATTTGAATTTTGAATTTTTGAATTAATTTTGAATTTTGAATTTATAATTTGAATTTTGAATTTATAATTTGAATTTTGAATTTTTGAATTAATTTTGAATTTTGAATTTATAATTTGAATTTTGAATTTTTGAATTTTAATTTAATTTCAAATTTTGAATTTATAATTTGAATATTGAATTTTTGAATTTTAATTTAATTTCGAATTTAGAATTTAGAATTTTGAATTAATTTCAAATTTTGAATTTATAATTTGAATTTTGAATTTTAATTTAATTTCAAATTTTAATTTATAATTTTAATTGTTTTCGTGTTTACTCCCCCTGGATCATAGCCTCGATATGGTCTATCGAGGTAGTGTATTTGATCCTTCGGGACCCAGTATTGGCCAAGTCCAACTTGATTGACCAATTTGGACTTAGGGACCCATGCTTGGATTACCTTTCTATTTGGCTTGTTTATTAAGGATAAATAAGATTTATATTTCTTTTTAGTTTTATATCCTAGCACAGTTCTATTGTAAACGACTCTTTGTGTCCCAAGAATTAGGTCAAGATTCTTGGAGCCTAAAGAAAACCGTTCTAAGGTATTTTTTAAATCCTTGACCTGATTTTTCAAACTAGAATTTTCTTCCTCAAGTTTTTGAACTTGAGTTGAATTTACAGTCTGAGCTTGATCAAGTAAGGATTTAGAGTTAGTCACTTCTTTAAGGACAGCTACTTCCTTTAGAAATGACTTAATCTTAAGGTTTGACTTAGCTAACTTGCGTAATAAATAATTGACTAAATTATTAAGTCTAGGAATACTTACAGCGGAGTCTGGCCCTTCGGAAACGGATGCGGATCCGTGGCTTCGCTCGGACTCGGCCTCTGACTCGCTCTCGCTTTCGGATTCGTCGATCTGGTCCCGGGCCATCAACACGAGTAAACTCGTCTAATCGAGTTCGTCGTCGTCGTCCTCCGAAGAAGATTCGTCTCACGTCGCCTTGAGGGCCTTCTTCCTTCTTTGCTTTTTTGCTTCCTTTTGGTTGGGGCAGTTGGCTTTGATGTGCCCTTTCTGGTTGCATTCGTAGCAGATTACTTCAAATTTTACCTTAGAACTCAGTTGGGCCTCCTTGGATTGTACCGCCTTCTTCAGTTCTTTCTTGTTGAAGCCCTTCTTCTTCTTGTAGAGCTTCTTCACGAGGTTCACGAGTTCGCTGGTTAGTTCATCTTCTTCATTTTCTGAGTCGGGTTTGTCTTCTGATTCCGGTTCAGTTTTTCGCCATAATCTCGGATCCCGTGTTCGACTAGTACCTGCAACCAAAGCAACCCCCTTCTCGGTTGGCTGTGCATTAGTCTGCTCGTGAAGTTCAAACTCAGAAAATAATTCATCTAACTTTAAAGAAGATAAATCCTTGGAGACTTTGTAGGCATCTACCATCTGCCCGATTCTGTGAAGGGAGTTAAGGATGTCTTGAATTCGTGCGTGTAACTGGCTTGCCGTCTCATTTTCCTGCATTTTTAAGTTATACAATTTATTGAATAGTAAATCATGCTTAATTACTTTGGTATCGGAGGTCTCTTCGTGAAGCTCGATCAGCTTCTCCCATAGCTCCTTGGTGCTTGAGAATGGACCAATGCGGTTTAGCTCCTCCTTTGTTAGTCTGCACTGGAGGGTACAAGTTGCTCTGGCGTTTGCCTCCACCTTCTTGATTAATGCAGGCTCCCAATCTTCGCAGGGTGTAGGATTGCCGTCTTTATCTGTTGGCAGATCCAAACCAGTCTTGACGATCATCCAGGTTTCGAACTGGATCTTCAGGAAGTTCTCCATTCTGCCCTTCCAATATCCGAAGTCTTCTCCGGAGAAAAGTGGGGGGCGAACAGTGCTGAACCCTTCTTGTTGGGTCATTTGTAATATCGACAGTATATGTAAAACAAAAACAAAAGAAATGTGCCAAGATTAGGTCTTGGATTAGCAGTGCGGGAAGATAAGGATAAGAAATAATGAACTCGAGTGGTGTTGCACCAGCTTCGAGTAAAACCGATTCGTAAAATAATTAGAATGTAGCTAATTAGCTAATTCTAATTGACTCCGAAAATAAAACAGAAAATAACCATGAAAAAATGTGTGATTGGTGGTTGCACCAGATCAACGCGACCCCGCTCTGATACCAATTGTTGGATCGAGACGCGCTAGAGGGGGGGTGAATAGCGCTCGTGGCTTTCACTTTTTGAAATCGTAAATCATATCAAAAACTAACAGAGTAATAAGCAGCGGAAATAGAAAAGAAAAGCAAACACACACAGAAGGACACAGAGAATTTACTTCGTTCGGAGCCTGTAGCGACTCCTACTCGAAGGCCCGCGATCCTTGATCGCTTACTGTGGGCAACAACTATAAGCTCGAATAGATTTACAAGTTTAAGTACAAGAAGCAAATAAAGAACGTAAATAAACTTTTATACTGACAACTAAAATGCTAAATTGAAGCTCCAGGTCGTCGACGTCGAGTTGCAGCACTTCGGAATGAGTTCGTTAGCAGTTGAATGCAGAAGAATAGCTCGAGAGTTGATGCCTTGAACTGCTGGTCGAGGTGTCCTTTTATTAGACGTTGAAGGCGCCTCCAATGCCAGTCAAGGCGCCTTAAACCCCAAAACTTATCCCTGTTCCTGCGCTGCAATAACCTTTGCTGACTGCTGCTTATCCCAACCTGAAGGCGCCTTCAATTAATGGTCCAAGGCGCCTTCAATCCCTATGAAGGTGCCTCCAGCTCCACTTCGCAGCCAGCTTCAGCCTTGCACCCGAGGCGCCTCCAAGCTCCATGGAGGCACCTCGGACACTGTTTATCCGAGGCTTAACTTTGTTCTTTCGTACCTGCAAGACATGTTAGACCCAAAACACAAACATATCCTGCAAAACAAAAGTTAGCACATATAATATTATTAACATGAAGTTTGACAATCATTGGACTGTCCGGGTCTGACTTCGGATTTCCAACCGGAAACCCTAGGTCGACCCGACGCCTACTGTTTCCTCTACGAGGAACGCGTCCTCACCTACTCCACTCAGGAGATTTACCTGTTTCCAGTGCGATCCGCCAGATCGACTGGGCTTTTGCTCAACACTCGACACTTCCGGACTTTCTGCTAGACATCCGCTTCCCGGCTAGTCTAGTCTTTCACCTGGTTCGCGACACCAGGACTTTCCACCTAGAGTTACCACCCCCTAGGACTTTTACCTGAAGTCATCGACCTGCCAAGACTTTCCGCACAGGGTTACCACCCCCTAGGGTTTTCCCTTTGCCTAACCACAGCTAGGACTTTCCTGAAACCCTTAAGCCAACTTGTTAGATCACAAAACACCTTAACTTTGAATCCTTTGCCATTATCAAAACACGAGTTCGATCGTCGGATGCTTCCCGCACCAACATAAGACATAGGTTCCTTATCTCTCTTATAGGAGATCTCGGAAGGGACAATGGGGGTTTGTTCAAGCGTGGGGATGGTAAGCCGAAGGGGAGTATGTTTGTCAATATTCGGTCTTTTCCATTGGGAAATAAAAGGGCGCTCTTCCTCGGAAGATTCAGAGATCTCTGCAAGTACTTCACTAGGAGGAAGCAGTCCAAGGGATGAAGGAGTATGATTGAGGCGACGATTCATTAATAAGTCCTCCCCTAGCTTAGCTAAAAATGATCTATTCAATTCTACATTTCTATATATGAAAGCTGGGAGAACGACGTCAACTGAAAGAAACAACAAACCAGAAATTTATGAGAGGGCCAATTCAAGGGTAACAAATAAACATGAGAAAGAATATTTAACTTACCAAAAGGAACATCTAATTCTGTATCAACAAAACTTATTCCAAAAGAAAATAACATACCTTCAGCGATCAATGCTAGTAGATTAAATTTAGCACCCTTTAGTTTTAACATGGAAGCATGGAAGTGTTGGTTGGTCCTAGGAAGATCGTACCGGTTTCAATTAGGAAGATTGTACAAGTGTCGAACCTTTCCTAAACAACCTATTGTGTTCTTTAGAAATTAAATTAGGAATCACAAACAGAGCTTAACATTATTGATTCCAAATTTAACTTATTTGTTCTTAATGGTTTAGACTTGGATCGTAAGCGGAACTTAACACTATTGATGCAAATCAACCTATGTTACAAATTCAATTAAATATCTATTTCGGAAATCAGCTCCCAGGTCAAACATGGTGAGACACATGACCTTCTTGGGTATGGGAGCATCCACCACTGCCTTGATAAAGCCTTTTAACGAAATTAAATCTTTAATTTCCTAAAATAACATTAGGTTTAACCAAAAAGAATAATCGAATCACAAATTCGAAAAACAAAAAAAAAACACAAACTCGAATCATAAATTTGAAACTCTAGAATCATATGCCTCTTGTGTTTGGTATTTCAAAAATATACAAAGAAAACTAGTATGATGCGAAATAAAATTACTAATTATACCTTTCTTTGTAAGCAACAACCTCTTGATCTTCTGCCGTATTCCTCACCTCCTCTTGGACGTCGTGTGGGCGACGATCCTCCAAGATGAACACCACCCAAAAGCCTCCTCTTCCTTCTCTAAGTTTCGGCCACCACCACCACCAAGGAACAAGAGAGAGCAAAGGGAAAGGAAAGGGGAAAGAGCCGGCCACAAGAGAGAGCACAAGCAGTAGAATAGATGCAATCCCTACTTCTCCTCTTCTTCTCCTTCTCTTTGTATCCGGCCACACAAAGCAACCACAAGAGGTGGCCGACCCTAACATGAAGAGAAGCAAGGGCCGACCCTTAGGAAAAGACTAGGAAGAAGAGAGAAAAGAATAGCTTAACCATGAGGCCTCTCCTCCCCTTCTTTTATAATACTTGCCCAAGGCAAATAAGGAAAGATTTTTCCAAAAATTAAAATTTTCCTCTTGTTTTTCCTTTTCTCCTTTTATTTTTTCTTTTTCTCCTCTTCATGATTTAATGGCCGGCCCCTTGCTTGGACACCAAGCAAGGGTGGCTGGCCCCTTAAAAGAGGGAAAAATATTTGTAAAAATTTTATAAGCAAACAAGGAAATCCCTTATAAATTTTTACAAGTTCTCTTTTTAATTTCCTAATGTGGATGTTAAAAAAGGAAAGTTTTTAAAAATTAAAACAAAGTTTTAAAATTTAAAACATATCTTCTAATATTTCCTTTTTTAACATGGTTACAAAAAAGGAAAGTTTCAAATTTAAAACTCTCTTTTTAAAAAACCATGAGGATGGTTAAAAAAGGAAAATTTTAAAACTTTTTAAACTTTCTTTTAAACCATGTGACCTAATTCAAATAAGGAAAGTTTTAAAATTTTAAAATCTCTCTTTTGAAACTTGTAGTTATCTACAAAGAGAAGATTTTAAAAATTCAAAATGTCCCCTAAACTTTGAATATAGTGGCCGACCTCCTTCTTGCTTGGACACCAAGCAAGGGGCCGACCTCTTTGAGGAGGAAGTGACCGACCCCATGGCTTGGTCACCAAGCCATGGGTCGGCCCCTTCTTGGACACCAAGATGGGCTTCCATTGGATGGACTTGAGGCTATAATGAGGCTACGACAGGGACCTAGAGGAGAAATTGGTTTTGACCTCCCGATGAGCTCAAGTATCTCGTGTTCGCCCCGAACACACAACTCAAGTTCATCAATAATAACTCATTCCACTAGAGAGTTATTATTGCACTACCGCACCAATCCCAAATTACATTATGGGCTCCTTCTTATCATGAATGTGTTAGTCTCCCTGTATTTAAGATATCGAATGTCCACTAATTAATTGAGTTACTGACAAATCATTTTAATTAATGTCTTAGTCCAAGAGTAGTACAACTCAACCTTATCGTCATGTCGGACTAAGTCCACCTGCAGGGTTTAACATGACAATCCTTATAGTTCCTCTTGGGGACATTATCAACCTAGATTACTAGGACACAGTTTCCTTCTATAATCAACAACACATACTATAAGTAATATCATCTCCCAACTTATCGGGCCTATTGATTTATCGAGCTAAATCTCACCCTTTGATAAGTCAAAGAAATAAATACTAAATATATGTGCTTGTTATTATATTAGGATTAAGAGCACACACTTCCATAATAACTAAGGTCTTATTCTTTTATTAAGTCAGTATAAAAAGAACTTACCTTACATGATCCTGCTCAATACACTCATAGTGTACTAGTGTAATATATCAGTTAATATAAACTAATACTTGATTACACTACGACTATTCTAATGGTTTGTTCCTTTCCATCTTAGTCGTGAGCTACTGTTTATAATTTATAAGGAACCGATAACATGATCTTCTGTGTGTGACACCACACACCATGTTACTTACATTATAAATTAATTGAACAACTACACTTAGTATATAAATGTAGATATTTGACCAATGTGATTTTTAAATGTTTATACAAAAGCTAGACTTTTAGTATATACTCTAACAGGAAGGTCGGGTCAGCAGATATATCTTTTGGATTAGGGAGGGTAGGAAGATTTCGCTGCCAGGTTATAGGATATAGAGGAGGAGAAGGAAGGCATAGGAAGAAGAATTTATGTCTATATTCTTCTTGTGCTGGGATTTTATTAAATAAAATAGTCTTGGGACGACTCTGAAATTTGAAAAGGCTATTTTCTACTTGACGAAGAACAAAAAAATGATGGAACAAGCGGGGAGATAGCGGGAAGTTAAGCAACTTAGAAACAACAATAAAACTAGATAAGATAGAGAAAGATTGAGGAACAAGTTGATTTAAGGGTATGTTAAAATATACACTAACATCAACGAAGAAGGGATGAAGAGGGAACAGGAAGCTTGACAAAGCTTGTTCCTAGAAAATAGCAATACTCCCTGGAGGAGAAAGATGTGGGTGATCCTCTGGGTAGGAAGAGCCAAGTACAAAGGGAAACCATAGTTTAGCCGAAGCTCATAGGCTTCTGGCTCCTTAAAGCTAGAAGAACAATGAGTGAACCATTCGGTGGAAGAGGAAGAGGCCATTGTGAGGAGATGGTCAAATGGAAAACCGCAAATCGGACAAGAGGAAGAAAGATATCTAAGAGGAGGAAGATGATGAGGTAAACCCCTTTTTCTTCTTTTCACCTTTTTAAACCCTTAAACGATGATCAAGAAAGGTAACATAAAAATAAAAAGGGGATCATAAAGATAGTAAGAGAAGTAAAGAAACCATTAGCAAATCATTAGACACACAGGTAAAATATTGTGTGTAATGAAATAAGTACACATATAACGATAACTGCGTAGGCAATCAAAGTATAGGATGGCGTTCCCGAGGTACAAGTTTAGGTTTGAAAATTTTTAAGATCCCAAGGGATTTAGTGACCAGTCTTTCGATATTCCCTTTTTAAATAACTTGGTTTGGGTAAACTCGATCGATTAATTTAAGACTGGTCGAATATATAACTCAAACAAGAATAAACACAAAGACAAGTAATCATGCTCGACCATTATAGAACGAGCGAGCATTTTGTTCTTATAGTGTAAATTCACTTAACTTAGCAAAAATAAAAGTAAATTCGGCCAATCAATATAAGCCAACCAAGTACCTAAATTTTTACAAAAATATATGATAAACTCGTTCAACCAAATCAGGCCAAACGAATAAGTTTGTCCTGTCATTATAGACTGGTCGGGCCCCAAAAGCTATGAGAAGAAGTATAGTGATTTCACTCAGCCCTCATAAGACGAGTGGATAATTAGTTTAAG
This sequence comes from Zingiber officinale, assembly GCF_018446385.1. NCBI lineage: Eukaryota > Viridiplantae > Streptophyta > Magnoliopsida > Zingiberales > Zingiberaceae > Zingiber > Zingiber officinale. Next base: position 7,803,320 of record NC_055998.1, read on the forward strand.
TAAGAAAACATATATAAATAAGTTCGTTCGGTTGGTATAAATTGAGCGAGCATTGGGAACTAAATAACGGTGCATAGTAAGTTTATTCGGCCCCTATAGGCCGAGCGGATGTCTAAAAAGAGGTAAACCGTGCATACAAACCAAGTCGTTCGGTCGTGACAGACTGAATGAATGACCACATTATGTAAAGATTTGTGGTAGGATTGATCGGTCATTATAGACCGAGCGGGCACCTAGATTATGTAAGGATCCATAATAATTCATTTAACTCTTATAAGGTGAATACATATGTAGAGAAGACAAAAAAATACATATACACAACTAGATTCACTTGCTTAGTTTGAAGTGAGTGACTATATAAGACAAGTAGAAGCATAAGCTAAAGTCATCCAACCTTTATAGACCGATCGAGTAATCAGATTTAATATAAAAGAATGTAAGGAAAGCACAATTAATTAAAGAGTCATACAAAGTTTGGAGGAAATTAACATAACCTCATCATAAAAGGCTCCAATAGAAGAGTATGGCTACAATAATAATCATACCAAGTCTAAAAGCATTAATTTATCCGTGATTACGTTAGCTTGGGAAATAGATCAGGGGGGCGATTTTTCATTAGTTTCCTCCGGTCAGGAAAGTTAGTCGGAGGATCAGAAACTAGTAACCCCAACTCTTTTAATTGTTCTGCCCCACCATCGACCCCATAATTAAGAGCCCTCAGGATAGAATCTACGATAAGATTGAGGAAAGTGGGGGATTCAAGGTGTGCCTTTTTCCGTTGCTCGAAACAGGCATTCTCATTAGCTTTATAATCTACCAGCTCTTCCTGAGAAGCTTTTAAAGCAGCCTCTTTAAGGTTCAGGGTGGATAATTGATTCGCCAATTCAGTTGCATGAGTATCTTTCAGTGATTGTAATTGGGAAGACAATTGATTAATCTCGGAAGCTTGCTTCTCCAATTTAGAGGATAATTCATCGTCGCGGACACTTGCTGACTATAGCTTAGACTGGAGGCTCTCTATGTTGTCCTTATATTGGTTTGATTGCTCAGTCTTAGCTTAGAGTGATTGATGGGCTTCTTGCAACTGGGTAGATAGATTGTTTATTTTCTTAGTAATTTGGGCAGAGGATAATTCCGAAACTTACCTCCTCAGTGCCCCATTCTCTTGGACTAGGGTGTATAGCAAACGAGCTATGCTCATGTTGGCTATCCAACACCGTAGAAATAATAATCATTAGGAAAATATTTAAGAGAAGACGGATATAAACATAAATAGTTTTACCTTAGTCTCATCAAGAAAAAATCTATCAGCCAATTTAGAAGGATTAAGTCCTTCAATTAATTGGCGAGTTTCTTCCCAAGCAGTAGTAAAAGACCCTCCCAACAATATAGGGAGGGTATAATTGAAGGAAGAAGTAGAGGATAAAATAGTTTGGATTGAAGGGGGACAAAAAATTAAAAACGATGAATCTTGGCCTCCTTCCCCTCGAGGAGGTAGGATCATTTATTCAGGGAACGTCATAACAAAAGTAGGGGAAGGGCTGTCGCTCTGAGTAGGTAACCCCACAACTGGAGAAGAGGTTAGAATAGGATAAAGGGTAGAGAGAGGAAGGTTAGGGGAAGAAGGAGTAATACTTGCAGGATCGGGATCTTCAGAAAAGGAGATAGTCTTCTTTTTAGGAGAGGGGCGAGAGTTAATTTGCGTCGCTTCTTGGAAGGGGCCTCCTCCGGAGATTTTTCTGAAGCTACTGGAGAGGTAAGTCCTATGATGGGAGGAAGATCAGTGAAAGTTCCTTCAGGAGCCGCCCCATAGGAGCTGGAAGCAACCCCTGTACAAACGGGAACTTCTACTAAAGGGGGTTGACCCAATTCAGTAAGAAGTTCTTGCTCCTTGGCACGGATTGTTTCCTCCTCCAAACATAGCTTCTCATCGACTATAGCCTCAAACAGAGCATCTACTACACAAAACATAAAATATCGTAGTTAGTAAAAAAGGATTTTAACAAATAAGCTATAGCTTACCAAGAGAGCCGCGAAGCTCTATCTTGATGGGGCTCAAACCAAAAAGATAGAGAATGTCATTGCGTATCCATTTATGAATAAATAGGTGACAACCTGATAATCTCTTTGAATAAATAGTGAAAGAAGAATGTCAATGTAATTCTTTCACATCTGGAAGAGTAGGAAGGGAGGATTGCCAAGAAGAAGACCAGGGGACGGGTGCAGGAAATTTCACAAAAAAGAAGCGCGATTTCTATCCTTTGATGGAAGAAGGCATCTCTTCAAAAAAAGTCATCTTAGGCCTAGATTGAAACAGAAAAACACCAGGATCTAACCTATTAGGATATGAGAACATAAAGAAATTTTGGGGAGTTAGAGGAATGTCAAAAAGGCAAAATATCATGAACAAACTACATAGATAATGAAATGCATTAGGAGCAAATTGTTGCAGAGGAATGTTGAAGTATCAACTTTTTCTATCAGAAAAGGAGGAATAGAGAAACGTAAGCCAGCTATTAGTTGATCTTTGAAAAAAGTAACATAATTGTCAGGTGGAAGATGAGGGCTAGCATCAGAAGTAGGAATCACAATACTATACTCTTTAGGAATTTCATACTGCGAGCGAATGGAGGTCCTATCGATTTTGCAAAAGGTGGAAGGGGTTTGAACATACCAAGCGACAAAAGATTCTTCATCCATAGAATAATATAAAAACACAAGAAAAACAACTTACTGAAGCTTCAGAAAGAAAAGAGTGACAGGAGGAGACTGGAGGAGAAGAGGGGTCAGCAAAGATTGAAAAGAGCTAAGTAATAGTACCAGCGAACAGCGTGAGGAAGGAGACGAGGAAGGTAAGAATATAAAGACTTGAGGGTTTTTTCAAGAATATTACTAATAAGGATCACTATTGGATATGAAGGATCCTCACGAGGAGAACCGTTGATCCGTTGAGAGAAGAGTGTGATAAGACGCTACTAAAAAGTGTGCAAGCCATTGCATCAGAAGGAAGAAAGGAGAGGCACATGGCGTAAATCCATAAATATGCATTTATGATGGACATAACAAAGCAAATCATGCTCAGGTTAGCGCCGTAGTGCCGTACGCCTCCAACATTCTCTTTCCGTTGAAAGACCAATTAACGACGAGAAGATTTTGAAAAAGGTATTCGGTTTCCTAGGTATAATAAAGAAAGGAGTGAGAAAAAGATATAAAATGATAATAAACAATAAATTATAACTTGGTCGAACTCGAAATATCCCGACCGACCGTATTCCCGAATGACCTTGTATACAAAATGGAACTTAGAAGGTCGATTGAGTTCATACTCGCCCGAGCCTATGCGTAAACTCTTTTGTCTAATTATTTTTAGCGCTGGCGATCACATATTTTTATATATCATTCTCAGCTTCGACTTTAAATAATCTGTCATTTTTTCTAGTTATTATTGAGGTGTATTTATAAGTCAAGGGGAATAGCATAGTCAAATATAAACACAGAACTCTGCTATTGTTATCAGTAATTTTACAATCATAACTCTTGAACTTCCATAAACAAATACATCAAATAAATAAACTTCCATTGATCTTGTTTCCCAAAGCTACTAGATTGTTCTATCCCTCCCAAGTATGGGTGTATGATAGAGTAACATCCTAAACAAACCTTGAAAATACAGGGGACATGTAGGTTGATTCATTATCACGTTCCTTAAGAGGAAAATAAGTTTTCATAGGGAGGTAAATATTTTGCTTGGTATTGTTGTCGATCGGAAAATCTGTCATCCAATGGAGTTTCTCTTGTGTCCATGTAAGTTCACCCTCTTAGGTTGATGTCAAAGAGGTTAACTTTGATTTGACCCGATCTAATTCAGCTTGCAAAAAATTTACCTTAGCTTTCTGATACTCCAAGTCTTGTTGCTGTGGTGATATCAGTAAATCATCTACATGAACTTTCTTGGTTAACACAATTATTTCCAAAGCATGTTGAGCTCTTATATCATCTGACCCTTTGATTTTTTGCTCTAACTCCGAATAAGCTTTGTTCCTCAAAGTTACTGCAAATCAAACTTGAGATTGAGCTGTTAGTAAGTGTACCTCTAGTTCTCTTTGGTGTGAATGAGGAAGATCCAAAGCTTGTATGACTTCAGCTAAAGATTTCTCCCTCTCAGACAACGGTTGATTCCAAAGAGGAAGATGTGAAGCCATAACTCTCAATGATATCTCTAGAAGAAAGTAAAGTGAGATAGAAGAGTATGGTCATAGAAGTTGGGATCACATGCTTATTTAACTTGGTCACGGAGTCTATGGTAAAGGGCACGGATTACTATAGTGGATGTGAAAGATCCAAAAAATAATAATATTTAACAAAAGGACAAAAGTAAACTTAGGTCTAGTCAGTCGGCTACACATTCTTCGGCTAGACTTGAAGGGGAGGCTAGTGATATGAGTTATGATAAGTGGATTCTTTATAGTAAGGAAGAAGTGGGGTGAAAGGACGAGGAAAGTAAGACAGATATAAGATATAGCTATATGCTTAGCGGGCAAAGCCCGACCGAGTGTAACAGGTCACTCGAGCACAACAACATTCAGCCTTGTATAACATATGGTCGATCGAGAGAAGTCCAATTGAACGGAGGTGTTCGTATGCGCTTGGTAGGTTAAGACCAGATGAGAATATATGACCAGCCGAACATAAAGGATTGACCGAGCATAAAGGCATTTAGATTTATGCGGTCTTGGATATATGATCGATCGAACGAGGGACAATCGAGTAAGAGTGTTCATATACGCCTGTTAAGTTAAGACTGGAGGAGAATAGATGACCGAGCGAACACAAAGGCATTTAGCCTTGTGCAACTTCAAGTATATGACTGACCGAACAAAGGGTAATCGATCCAGAGTGTGCATATACGCCCGGTAGGATAAGATCGGACGAGAGTAAATGACCGACCGAGCATAAAGGACCGACCAAGCACAAAGGTATATAGTTCTATAGTGTTCCCAATACCCACTCGGCTATGTAAAGGTCGACCGAGCACAAGTACTCATAAACGCTTAATAATGAAAGCCCGATCGAGTATAGAGAATTGACCGAGTATAAAGACATTTAAACATACTATGTCTCTCAAACATAGTTAATCAAGATTAGTACAACAGAAGGAATTCCTAGTACAAAGAGGATAGGTTTAAGTGATTAAACAAACATATGTGATATGAATAATATGTTATGATTATATGACAACTTGATCAGTTTGGTGGGAAATAGCTTTTGGAAGTTTCTGCAGGTTTGCTAAACGACAGAAAATGTACATCTGGGGTAAAAAAAGATTCCTTAAACTATTATTGGAGGTGGTACTTACATTATCTCCTAACAAACTTTAACAAACCGGGTCCACCTCATGACCGTGGAGGTTAGATGAGGTGGTATAAAGGGGGGAATCCTCTTCATTGGCCAGGTATGCGCAACATCACCACTCAAACCCTAGTTCCACTTCAGTTTTACTGTACTTCTTCTTTTTGTTTCTTCCGAGGAGACAACTAACTTGAGCGTTGGAGGCCTAGCCAGGGATTCCCACCCCGATCTTAGGTCACTAATGCTTTGTTGGTTGATCTCATAGTACGCAGGAGGAGAGATTGCCCATCAGAGCACTGATCCACGGGTTTCTGTGTTGAGGAGCACTCGTCATCAGAGTTCTTCTAGATCTGCTTTGGTTTTCTCAGATCTGTTGCTATTCTTCTTCATCGGAGCCATTCGTCATCCTTCATCTTCCTCGGAGTCATCACCCACTTCACCCAGTTCTTCATCCCGCAGCTTTCAGACAGGATCAATAGGAAATTTTATCTGATATCAAATTGACGGCTTGGTATACATATAATAAGATTTATATGGCATAGTTGATAGAATTTAGATAAAATTAAAGCCTCCACTTTATATAAAAACCCTCAACTAGAACCTAACGTGTTCTATTCATTGCCGCCGGCCCTAAGGAGATTTCCCCCATGATTTCCCCCACCCTTTGTTTCTCCTCCGGTACTAGAGTTTTAAGGGAAGACAAGGAGTAATAGCTAAGTACTTAAGGCATGTTCTCAACTATGTTATTGTTTTAGTTTAGTTTCTATGTGTTGTGTGTTTCTAATTTTGAAGCTTGTAAGGTGTTGGTTGTTTCCTTGCTAAGGATGTCATGTTTCGGCCATACAAGTCTAGCAAGTTTTCAATTATGTTAGTGCCTTAGTTTAGTTTATATACCTCGTGTGGTTTCAGATTTTTGGAAGCTGGGTTTTGGTTTGTTTTCTTGTTAAGGATGTCATGTTCCAGCCACACAAATTTAGCATGTTTTCAATTATATTAGTGCCTTAGTTTAGTTTATATACCTTGTGTGGTTTTGGATTTTTGGAAGCTTGAAGGGTTTTGGTTTGTTTTCTTGTTAAGGATGTCATGTTTCGGCCACACAAATTTAGCATGTTTTCAATTATGTTGGTGCCTTAGTTTAGTTCCTATGCCTTGGGTAGTTTCGGATCTTGGAAAGCTTGAAAGGTTTTGGTTTGATCTCTTGGTAAGGATATCATGTTTCAACCATACAATTTAAGCATGTTTTCAATTGTGCTTGTGCTCTAGTTGAGTTTCTATGTCTTGTGTAGTTTTGGATTTTGGAAATTCTAGTTTAGCCAAGCTTATGTTTCCTTCTTGTTTGTCATGAAGTTAACTTTATATGCTACATGTATTTTCAGATTCCAATCTAGGAAAGCTTATGTTTTCTTCTTACTTGATATCATAGTAACTTTACATGCTACATGTATTTTTGGAAATTTTAGTTTAGACAAGCTTATGTTTCCTTCTTGTTTGCCATCAAGGTAACTTTATATGCTACATGTATTTTCGGATTTCCAATTTAGGAAAGCTTATGTTTTCTTCTTGCTTGATATCATGGTAACTTTACATGCTACATGTATTTTTGAAAATTTTAGTTTAGGCAAGCTTATGTTTCCTTCTTGTTTGTTGTAACTCTATATGCTACATGTATTTTCGGATTTCCAATTTAGGAAAGCTTATGCTTTTTTCTTGCATGATATCATGGTAACTTTACATGCTGTATGTAATTTTTGGAAATTCTAGTTTAGGCAAGCTTAGGTTTCCTTCTTGTTTGTCATCAAGGTAACTTTATATGCTACATGTATTTTCGGATTTCCAATTTAGGAAAGCTTATGTTTTCTTCTTGCTTGATTTCATGGTAACTTTACATGTTACATGTATTTTTGGAAATTTTAGTTTAGGCAAGCTTATGTTTGCCTCTTGTTTGTTATCAAGGTAACTTTACGTGCTACATGTATTTTCAGATTTTCAATTTAGGAAAGCTTATATTTTCTTCTTGCTTGATATCATGGTAACTTTACATGCTATATGTATTTTTTGAAAATTTTAGTTTAGGCAAGCTTATGTTTCCGTCTTGTTTGTCATCAAGGTAACTTTACGTGCTACATGTATTTTCAGATTTCCAATTTAGGAAAGCTTATGCTTTCTTCTTACTTGATATCATGGTGACTTTACATGCTACATATATTTTTGAAAATTCTAGTTTAGGCAAGCCTATGTTTCCTTCTTGTTTGTCATCAAGGTAACTTTATATGCTACATGTATTTTTGGATTTTTTAAATTAGGAGAATTTATGTTTCTTCTTGCTTGATATCATGGTAACTATACATGCTACATGTATTTTTAGAATTTATAATTTAGGAAAGCTTATGTTTCTTCTTGTTTGTCATCATGGTAACTTTACATGCAACATGTACTTTTGGATTCCTAGTTAGGCAGGCTTATGTTTTCTTCTTGCTTATTATCAATTTTATATCCTACATGTGACTTTCGGTTGCTAATTTAGAAAAGGTGTGAATTTAGTATAGTTAGGCTTATGTTTCCTATCCTCATCATGATAACTTTAATTGCTCCTGAAATAAACCTGCTTACGTTTGTGCGCCTGTACATGTTTATATTCATGCCTATTTCGTGATCATGATTATATTTATGTTTAATCTTATGTCTATGCTTATGAGATAAATGTGGTTAGTTATACACGGGGACTCAAGCCTGGGAAAGCGTACCAAATCTTGTTATGGGTTAAGTCATGAACCGGGGACCTAAGCCTGGGGAGCTTGCCAAATCATGTTCTGGGATGGTGGTATGATCTGGGGACCTACGCCCGGTGAGCGCGCTAGAATCAAACAAGATATGTTCTGCGATAGTGGTATGATCCAGGGACCTAAGCCCGGTGAGCGTGCCATAATTAAACAAGATTTGTTCTAAGATGGTGGTATGATCAAGGGACCTAAGCCCGGTGAGCATGCTAGAATCAAGGGGGACTCCGGTCCTAAGTTCAGACCCCTACCAACCTAGTGCTAGGGTAGTTGTCTGATCAACAACTTATGTTATGGTACTACTAAGTGCAACTAGGCCACCCCAACGATATGTTTATAAGTACGCATGCAAGTATGTTCAAGTCATATTCATGTTTATGCCTATGCTTACGTTTATGTTTATGTTTATGATTATGTTTATGTTTATGCTTAGGTTTATGTTTATGTTTATGTTTATGTTTAGGTTTACATTTGTGTTGATGTTTATGACTATGTTCATGTTATTCTTATTCCTATGCCTATGGACATGTTCGCGATCTAGTCTATCATTATGCTTAGTTCATCTACCATGCTTACCTCTATGTTGTCACGCTTATGTCACTACATGTGCGAATGGTCATAGTATGATGGTAGAGAGGTCCCAAGTTACCTTGAATGTGGTCTCTCCTAATACACTAGAATATAGATGCTAACTACTGCTTAATATAGTTTTGAATATGCTGAGTCTCTCGACTCACAAACTTTGGTTCTTTTTTTCAGACAACGAAACCAATAAGGTAGGAGGTGTTGACTGGTGAGCCAGCTCAGAACAATGAAAGTACACCCCGAAGGCCTTCTAGATTAATTCCGCATTTAACTATGCTTATTTTTCTTCAAGTTATTTGTGTAATTTTATTTGAACCAAGAACCGCTATGGAAGTATGAGTATGTGTTGTCTGCAGTTTACGTATTATAAAAGAAAAAGAAAAAAAAAATCTAGGGGCATTATAGTTTGGCTATGAGGATTCCTCAAACCTGAAAAACTGGGGATAGAGACGGGGATGGGGGTGGGAATAGAATTCGCGGACGGGGATGGGGATGATAAACTCGTCCCCGCCCCACCCCATTGTCATCCATACTAAGAGAGAAAGTGTGATGAGAAAAAAAATGAAAAGAGGGAAAGTGTGATTAGATAAAATGAAGAGAGATTGATGAGAGAGAAAGTATGATGAGTGAGAAAGTGTAATGGAAAAAAAATGAAGAGAAGGAAAGTGTAATAAGAAAAATGAGGAGAAAAAGTGTGATGGGAGAGAATGAAGAGAGGGAAAGTGTGATGAGAGAAAATAAGGAGAGAGAGTGTGATGGGAGAGAATGAAGAGAGGGAAAGTGTGATGAGAGAAAATAAGGAGAGAGAGTGTGATGGGAGAGAATGAAGAGAGGTAAATTGTGATGAGAGAAAATGAGGAGAGAGAGTGTGATGGGAGAGAATAAAAAGAAGTAAAGTGTGATGAGAGAAAATGAGAAGAGAGTGTGATATGAGAGATTGAGGAGAGAGAAAGTATGATGAGAGAGAAAGTATAATGGAAGAGAATAAAGAGAGAGAGAATAATGAGAGAGTGTGTGTGATGAGCGAGAATACAAAGAGAAAATGCTAGAGAATGTGTGATGAGAGAGAACGAGGAGAGAAAAAATATGTTGAGAGGGAATATGCGATGAGAGAATGAGGAGAGAGAGTATGATGAGAGAGAATAAGGAGAGAGAAAGTGAAATAAAAGAAAAAATAACCAAATATATTAAGAATATTTTTATCTAAAACTTAATTCTTATTCTTATTTCTATCAAAACTGAAGGGAGGAGATGAGTTTCCTCAATACCCAAGTTTTTAGGTTTTATTCTAAAATCTTGATTTCATTTCCATCAACCAAATATTAAGTTTGAAAATAAATTCATTCTCTCATTTCTAAACCCCTAAACTAAATGTCACATAAAGTTTAGATGTAGAACATAGAAAGATAATGAAGAAACATAGAAATATAATGAAAGCATTTAAAAAAAAAGCTAGAAATAGTTTATAGAAAAATTCATAATAGACAATTCAAAAATAAATAAATAGAATGTTAATTGACATATGAAAAAATGATTATTTTAATATGTTTTTTTTTTTAAGTTATAAAAATTTTAGGTAAGATAAGTAAATTTATTATTATCGATACTTCAGTACTTCTGAAGAACTAGCGACATAAATCTATAGTGTAAATTTAGTATGCATAATATTAAGTAAGTTTAATCAAATGTATACATAGTCTTATCTTTAACCCTAAAAAAATTCTAATCTTTCATCCATCCTCTTCATCTACATCTCAACGAATTTCATTGATCGTCGTCCACCTTGACATTTCATCAAACAACTACCGGTAAAAAAAAATAGAACTTCCCTATAAAACACAAAGTTCAGATCTTTAATATAAAATAAAAAATTCACTTCGCCACCAGGGATGCACTGACACTCCTACGATCATAGTCACCTTCCAGCGAAGAATCAACGAAGTCAGTCTCATCCTCTGAAAGCGCTCATTTTCCTCCTCTCATGACCGACTTCTCTGACTCGTCGGGCTTTACCTCTGACAATAACAAGAAATCCAACAAAGATGCCAACTGCTGAAAAATAAAAATAAAAAAATGTAACACAATAGCTTGGAGTTGGAGATCATGAAAAGAGAGTAAATAAAGTTGAGATGAAATGGTGAGGAAAGATCATCCCGGTGCCCCTTTTAAAATCGATGGAGTTGGACACCGTCGTCGACTTGCCGTATCTCTTTGCACTGCTGGGCGGAGGTGAAAGAACGATGACGACGGACAACTGCCGTTGATTTTCTGACGATGGAGGTAACAAAGATGAAAGAGGAGGGTCAGACCATTATTTTTTTCATAAAATAAAATAAAAATAAAGAGGGATATTAAAAAAAAAAGAAAATGAGAAAAGATACATGATTTAATTCATGGATTCAAAAATATGAATAATTTGTAAAATGAGGTATGTGGTTTCGTAAATTATCGTTTTAAAAAATAAATAAATAAATAAATAACACAGACTTTAGTAAACAGCCTTACCTATCAGTATATCATACAGTGCAATCTCTGGAAAGTCTACATTGATAAGTTTACAAATCAAAGTCATACAATACAATGTTGAATTCTCGGGGAAAACGGGGTTCACTTCCAGCGTCTCGTATGGTGGAGTCATTTTTCTGAAACAGACGGCATAGGAGACTTGTTCCAATGCAGGACAATATTCTGCGGAATCATTTACTTCGATAAGTGAAAAAGACATGCAAATGGAAAATTGCCGATAGAAAATTCAACTTCTTTGCCTTACCTGCTTTCATTTAAAACACTGATGCAGTTGGTCCCCTGCTGATTTTCTGTTTTTCTTCATTGAGTAAGACCCCCATGATATGATCGATGTGGAGAATAAATCTCAAACAGATTCTTGGTGAGTAACCAAAAGATATTCTGATCATTTTTAATTGCAATTCTAATACTTTGGTAAAAAAATAAACTCAAATAAGAGTTTAAAATATAAAGGTTCTTAAAAAGAACTCGTTTTTTTTTTTTGGTGTTGCTACACCTTGAGTAAATCTTTTGCTAACTTATATGTCATGACTTGTTCACTAGATACTCGACATAATCACCTTGTCATATGATCAGTTTACATTCAATCATTGACTAGAGTCTTTTATTTGATTAAATTATTTCATTTAGTTTATTATTTATACTTGGCCTACCTACTTTGTTGGTTATATTTTGTTTGATTTGATAAATCATGAACTAGCATTAGTAGTTCCTTTGGTCTAGCTATTCACACGTCTAACTGAACTCATTTGACTCATTAGGGTATCTGTAGTCGTAAATTTCTTAAAGAGATTTATGCTCTGTCATATTATTATCACATCAAAAATAAAAAATTTTATTTTTTTTAAAAAATCACTCTCTATTATCATAAAACCTCTTTCTTTTAAAAACTCCACTTCTTTTAAAATTCTCTCTCTATCTTCTCTCCACTATTTTTTTTATAAATCTGATCCCAAAATTTTGATACAGATTTATAAAAAAAATTATAAACCCCACCTATATAATGAGGGAGAAATTTATATTAAAAAATTTATAACATAAATCGTATTCTATAAATCTCCCACTGCAATACCCTTAATCCCAGTTAGTTTATTTAATTCGGCCCATATTATTATCTCACTAACACGTCGTCTATCTCACCCGCTTAAATTAGTTGTGACTTATCCAACTCATTCATTTGTTCCAACCAAACTATCATATTTAATGTGCTCAACCAATTTGATTTATTCGGCTTGTTTGGCCCACTAAATTATTAAATTCAAAATATTTTTTTAAAAATAAAATAAAATAGATTTATTTAGCATGTTTGGCCTACTAAATTATTAAATTTAAAATATTTTTAAAATAAAAATAGAATAATCTAATAAAAAAAAGCTTCATAAATTATCTACCCTTTTCTTATGGCCCTAGAGTTACGGTGCAGTGATTAGATATCAAGTACTGATTTTAGAATTTTAAAGTTGAGATTTAGCTACCATGAACCTAAGAAAGTGGATCATTTGGATAAAGGACCATGATCTCCTCCTAATTTATGAAGAATTTTATGAAGGAGAGTTGCTGGTTGTCGAGAAGGAGAGGGTCCTCAGCGAAAGGACGAGTTGTTGATCAAGCAGTTCTGCTTCGACGTCGGCATCGACTCCGGCGACAGGTCCTCTTCTCCGACGGATGTAGGAAGGCCGCTTCTTTGTGGGAGATGTTTATTTGTGGCAGTGAAGAGGAGGTTGTAGGTGGCACTCGTGGAGCAAGAGGAGGGATCCGCGACAGTGCCCATGACCATGTAAACATGGATGACCTCGAAGACCATGCGGCCCTTACATAGAAGTAGAGGAGGGTGTTGAGGTGTGGTTCAGTTGGGGCAAGGGAAGGAAGGGCAAGACCGACAGCGCCCATATGAGAGTAGAGGCGAGCGACTCCAAGCTGCTTGATGGCGGCCAAGAATGTACGTGATCTCCAGTGATGTGGCGACATCTTTGTCGATCGTCAACTGAGGGGGGGGGGGATGGAGGAGGTTGTGACTCGATGATGGAGGACAAAGAGAAGAGGGGGAATCAAAGGGTAATTATGGTAAAAAAAATTGTTAACCTCGGAATCGTAAAAAATCCTATGTTTATAAGATTTTCTGATTCCGGATTGTATTATCAAATTTGATGACGTGGTGGAAATTGTTCATTACCAAGAATCACTCATTAGTTAAACCAAATAAGGTTTAGGTTAATAACCTATCAAGGTTATCAACGATAACCTTGAATCAAATATATCCTTATAGTAAATAGAAAATTTTCGTAAGACCAGACCGATCGTAAATTAATCCATTCAAAAAAGTGAATACCAATGCCAACTATAAAAAATATATATATAAATGATAAGAAAGAAACAAAATCGTAGATTGAACATTCGATTCATTGTCGCATTCGTTTCATGGTCGTATAAAAAGTTGAAAAATAGAGATGCATAAACTTCCTCTCAATGTTAAATTTCAGAGGAGGATCTATTGTCCGTCGTCTCCCTATCACACAAGAACAATTTTATTTTATCCCAGTGCCAAGGCTGAACTTTTGGTCGTATAAAAATCTACTAACAATAAAATTCTAAATTATTTGCAGACGCATTAATGTTGCGTTATGTCACGCTCCGGTAAGCATTGCACAATCATTAAAATGTACTCTCCTCTCCTCGCTGAGTATGCAAATAAATAATGCCCCCCGACAGGCTGTCCTGTCCTCCAATGTTTAAGATTTAACTATAATATATTATTAAGAATTTGTTTCTTAATAAATAGTAGATTTGAGAATGTTGATCTCCATATACTTTTCCGGATGGGTGGAAAACGCATCGGTCATCCAAGTTGGATGTTAGTGTGAAATAAATAAGCCTGGAAGCACTGCAGGAATCATAAGAGTTGTTCAGTCCGCTGGTTAGCTCAATGGCTATCCATGGTTTTGTAGATTGGAAAGGAAAGCCTATCAACAAAAAACGACATGGTCGTGCACGAGCTGCCTCCTTCATCTGCAGTAAGTATAATTCTAACTTGTCCTACGATACAAGTAACTCTTCACATTCATCCTTGTATAAGCTGGAAGAAGAGAAGATACAGTAGATCGCTTTCAGTGAAACTGAATTCATAGATACACGTATATTTATGTAATTGCAGCACAAACGATTTTGCTGAACTTTGCCTTCATCCCGATCTTGTTGAACTTGGTGACTTATTTGCATGGAACCATGAACGAGGACATTGCAAACTCTTCAACCATGGTCAATAACCTTGTTGGCGCAAGCTGTGCCTTCTCTCTCTTGGGAGCCTTCATTTCTGACTCTTACATCACAAGATTTAAGACCATACTCATATTTGGGCCTATTGAATTCATGGTAATTCTACAAGTAAATTTAGGTTTCCTATATACTTCCTTTGTTTATATCACTAGCAAATGCTTATAAAAATATTTATTGCTTTTAAAGCAGTGGTTTAAGTGAGTTATTCAGATTATTTTCTCCTTAAAAAGATACAATGGCTAGAATACAGTTTTCACAAAAAAAAAAAAAAAAATCTTGATTTTTTTGTATTTATCGGATAAATATTGTCGGCAACGCGCATAATATGATACTATGATCAAACGTCTTTACGATTAAAAAAGTAATCTCCTAAAGAAATGCGTGTGTTAGGTCACCTTATTTTAAATTGTCTACGAAAGGCTACGCTTAACTGATTGAGCTTTAGTTGAGAATTAACTCAGAAGGGTTTAAATATGGAGGTCAGACAAAAATAGTCATTGTTTGGTACCTCACTCATCTAATAAACACCTGCTACACCCTGATCTGCTAAATTAGAATTGTTTTGGCTGGTCTCACTCAGTTCAGATGATAATAATAATCAATTAGAATTGTTTTGTGCTTATGTCCAGTCCAAAATGAAAATGTTTGGTGAATTAAAAACAATTTACATGTTTTTTTTTTATTTCAGGGATATGGATTACTAGCATTGCAAGCACACCTTCCATCACTCCATCCTCCACATTGCAACATCAATGACCAAGGCGAAAATTGCCAGAAAGTCCATGGCTGGAACTCTTTCCTTCTTTACGTGGGCTTGTACATGCTAGCGTTGGGTGATGGTTGTGTTCGTGTTTCATCGCCATCACTGGGAGGGGATCAGTTTGATGGTGAAGATCCGGTTGAAGTAATAGAAAGAACTAGCTTCTTCAATTCTTACGCATTTGGGATCTCACTAGGAGGATTAATAGGGCTAGTTTTGCTAGTGTGGATCCAGAATAACAAGGGTTGGGATATTGGGTTTGGTGTTAGTGCTCTTTCAGTTCTCTTGTCAGTGCTTGTGGTTGCTAGTGGTTTCTCTTGCTATCGCAATCAGATACCGGAAGGAAGTCCCATAGCCAGGACGCTACAGGTTAAACACTAACATAAGAGGCATTTTGGTTTTTTAGACATACTGTTCACCTTTGATCTGAATTCCTTTTGTTGATTTTCCTGACACCTCTTATCATAGGTTTTAGTAGCAGCATTCAGAAAGAGAAATGCGTCACTGCCTGAAAACCCAGAAGACCTACATAAAACTCCTCAAAAAGGCACCAATGAAGTGGAAGTGCTTTCTCACACACATGGATTCAAGTGAGTGCATTGATACTTTTTAAGATCATGAGTTTATCAGTGATTGGCTAATGTTCTGACAATGTTACCAGGTTCCTTGACAAAGCTGCTATCGTTGGTGAGCATGGATCTGACAATGGCCCGTGGTCCTTATGCACTGTAACTCAAGTGGAGGAAACAAAAGTTGTCTTGGGAATGATTCCTATCATCATCAGTTCCATCTTGGGTAGCATTCCAAATGGCTTAGTCGTAAGTTTGACTGTGCAACAAGGCACGACCATGGACACCAGGCTCGGGAAAATTCGAATCTCGCCTGCAAATCTATTTATAATCCCACAATTCTTTCAGACTGTGATGCTCGTAGTCTATGACCGATCTATAGTGCCAATTCTGAGAAGGATGACAGGGTACACAGGCGGTATAACTCACTTGCAACGCGTTGCTATTGGCTTTTTATTTGCAGCATTCGCGACGTGCGCAGCAGCAGTGGTGGAGAACAGAAGGATGAAAATTGTAGAGGAGAACGGGCTTCAAGACATGACGACTGGCGTCCCGATGTCAGTATTCTGGCTCGTCGTGCAGTTCTGTTGCTTGGGTGTCGTTGATGTTACTTCTTTCGTTGGACTGCTGGAATTCTTCAACAGTGAAGCGCCGAGAGGAATGAAATCAATAGGGACAGCGATCTCTTGGTGCGTGTTTGGCTTAGCTGCTTTCCTGGGATCTATTACAGTTGAATTGGCAAATAAAGCAAGTAGACATGGTACCAGTGGAAGAGGATGGATAGAGGGGAACAACTTGAATAAGAGCCACCTTGATTATTTCTACTGGCTGCTCTGCTCTATGCAAATTCTCGCACTGTTGAATTTTATCTACTGGGCTAGGAGGTACACTTATCGACAGAATTTACATATCCAAGAAGGAAATCTTCAATCCCAATCTAGAGAGATTGGCAGCGATATATCTCCATGACAAAAAAATTATTTCATGTGTCCCGTAACGAGATCCTCCGAGGATTCAAGATTACCTGCGAGCCCAAAAAATTTCCATTCTAACACAGCATCAGATTCAGTTCTAGTGCTCCTTGTGTGCATCCAACAAAGGCCCAATTCTACTGCTCGTTGTCTACATCCAACAAAGGCCCAATAACTGTCTGAGACACTGACACTTGGTGACCTAATATCTCCAATTTATAATGAGTGTGCCTTGCGCTAGACAATGGTCGTGGTGATTTGACCTTTAAATCCACGCAATGCCTTAATGTAAAAATTTTCCACCGTCTTCGAAAAAAAAATAAAGTATCTACAGGTGGGAAAGTTCAAAGATTTCTAAATATTATTAGGGAAATTAAAATTTTCAATATATTATATATATCGTATTGATCTAATAATCAAGAGGAGTCTCACGGAAGATAGATTAAAGTCAGGAAGATCGATCAACGTAGAAGAAAAATTCAAGTGTAGTCTAGATAGCCGAGTGGACAACGTTTAGTCGTCGAGCGAACAAGGTGCAGCCAAACAGTCACAAGTGATTGGACGAAGCAGTTAGGGCTGAACGGATCATGCATGGTTCAGCTAGGAAGACAAGGAGTTGGATCGTCGCTCAGACAAATAGACGACCATTCAACAGTAACAAGAGGTAAGCAGCTGGTGGTCGAGCTGACTGGATAGGGCGTCCGATTAGAGCATGATAATTGTGGACAACCAGGAGGCAAGAAAAGAGGCAGCACGACATGCCTTGGGAGATTGCCAAGCGGATCACTCGCTCGGCAGCGTATCACGAAGCATATCTTTTTGGGAGTTTGTGCCGCTGACAGCTATGCATGTCCTGCAAACAATCGCACTTTAGAAGCTTTCAGACTGTCACATCAGAGGATGGTTGACTTATTTAAGTAATAGTATCAAGGATACTTTTTGGAGTTGTCTTTTCATAGGACATATGGGAAAACACGTTCATGCTTTGAGATACGTGCACAAGCGCAACAGGGACCTTATAAAAGGGGGGGGGGGGGATTCCCTTCTCCACGGTGGTATGTGCAACTCATTTCTCATATACACTCTATCTATAGTTTTTCCACTGTTCTTAGCCATATCGTCGAGAAACCGACTTGAGCGTCGAAGGGTCAACGTCGAGAATCCCTTCCCGGCTTGACACTGACATTCCCCTTTGATTTCAAGGAAAACGAGGAGTTCTCTTCTGGACAACGAATTCGCTAGGAGTCTTCTCCAAGTCAAGCCATGAGTCATGTCACCAGGTCACCGTCTCCTCAGATTTTGGACAAGATCATATTGGCGCCATATGTAGGAATGTAGCCTACATTCAAAGTGTGAAGATGGAGGATGTTAGGTGTCTTACGAAAGTAACACTCACGCAAGAGGATCTAGAAGCGCTGATACAAGCGAGGGCAGTGAGAATGTATCAGCAGCAACAGGAAGTGGCACTTGATGGTCGAGTGTTGAATGACCCAACGACATAGGCTGCCAGTAGGGCTATAAACAAGATGAGTCGAGTTGAGCCTTAGAGTGTTCAAGTTTGTTTGATAAGGTAATCGAACCAAGCCAAGCCAAGCTTAAAATGAACCAAACTTTTGAAATGATTGTTCAAGCATGGCTTGATTTAATTTTTATGAGATTGAGCTTGTTTGATGCTTGACTTGAGCTTGGCTTGTTTAGATGTAATCGATCTCTCAATTCAAGCTTGGCTTGAGCTTGGTTCGTTTAGATATTATCGAGCTTTCAATTCAAGCTTGTTTAATTGTTTAAAACTTTTAATTGTTTGATTGGTTATTGAGTTTGATAATTTAAATTTATTTATTTTATTTATTGTTTATTTAGCATGATCCTGTCCGAGCGCTGAGTCGACGGACGCTGGGGACGTGGCACGCTTCGCTGTCTCCGACTGGTAGTGTAGCCCTCCGACGAACCTGCAAGGAAGCCGAACCGGGAGGGGTCTCCCAGTGACGGCCCTCTGACGCTCAAGTCAAGCAACGAGAGAGGCAGAGTAACGAGGCTACAGTAGAGATGTGTGCATCCCTTCGTCGACGTCTGGGGTCTTTATATAGGACCCCGGGGAAGTGCGGGCACGCTTCCCGATGCATGCATGCTTCCCCAAACATACCTTAACAAGTCTGTGTCAGAAAAGTACCTCTTGCGCCATTCCGCAATCGTCCGAGCATATCCCGGATGTGACGGTGGAAGCTTCCACCGTATGATTCTGTGTACGGCTCGGCCGCCAACTCTACTGTTTATCGGCGGCAGGTGTCTCGAGGATGATGTTATCCCCTGTCTCCTTTGTCCTCTTGCGTTCCTTGTCTGTTCCGTGGCCGAGCGGATCGGCCGCTCGGCAGGCATATTACTTCTGCATCGGTCATATGCTCGGATGAAACTGCTCCAGCCTGTGTTGCCTTGTGCACCGGCCGAACGGACAACCCGCTCGACCCTTGAAACCTTTTTACCTTAGAGCATCGGTCGGGTTGTCTTTCATTCGGTTCGGAGGATTCACGGCCGGTCGGCTTACGGGGCCCTATCGGTAGGCCTGCCTCGTCCGGTCGGCCGGTCTCCGGGTTGACTATCTTGACCTTTGACCTCCACGTGCCGTTGACCCCCCGTTGACGAGGGTCCCCCGTCCTTATCACCGGATCACATGCCTCCCCTTCAAGTCTAGTCGAAGGAGGCGGCAAGTCCGACTGACTGGACTATGAATTCGGTCGGGCGACCTTCACTTCGTTGCTCCCGAAAGTGTATTTCCGATTGGCTCTAGGAGGCCCCCTCGGCCGATCGGCAAGTTGATGACTATGCCTTGTAGTTTTGATCTCCATTTGCTGCTTGTCGCGCTACTGTTTCGGGGGCGGTCGGCATCGTCGGGTCTCCTCGAAATTCGTGCCAATCCTCATTAAGCTGCCCACGCGCTAGTAATGGCGCTCATTAAATGCCGTCCAATCGTTGATCGCCACTTGGCATGTCCGCCGTCATCGTACGGAGGGGGCGTAAGCTTCGATGGGACATACGTCGGTTCAAATCCGACGGTCTGATGTCTTCGCTTCTTTCGATGACCTGGATCGGACGACTGTGGTGGACCGAGACCGGGGTTTATGAAGCGCTGACGCAGGTTTCTCCTTCATCGTGTCTTTGGTGCTTCCTCCCGTGTCCCTACTTGTCTCGGTGCTCCGACGAACTTCCGCCTCCTCCTTCACGCTCCGCTCCCTGTAAGCCTTCTCCTGTCCTTGCTTTCTTCTGTTTTTTCTTTTCTGGTGGCCTCCATACCCATTCAATATAGTTTTGATCCTCTTTGTCAACCCTTTCATTTTCCTTTCATCGGTTCTTCTTTCCTCGCTACTGTTCCGTCGATGGCTAGCACTTCGCAGCCTTTTGGTCCTTCTCCTGGCCTGTGGTATATGACCATGGTTAGCCGGTTCGACGAAATCGACGCAGGACGTTTCCTTAACGAATTCGAACTGCCTCCTGACCATAGACTAGTTTTAGCCACCTCTTCCGATCAGCCCCATAATCCGCCGATCGGCACTGTTTGCTTCTTTCGCGACTAATTCGTGGTCGGTCTGCGCTTCCCTCTACACTCTTTCATCCGGGAGGGTTGTAATTATTTCCGCCTTCCGCTCGGCCAACTTGTCCCCAATTCTTTTAGGTTGGTGTGCGGCGTAGTAATCCTTTTCAAGCTGCACGTCATTCCCTTAGTCCCTAGAATTTTCCATTACTTTTACTATCCCAAACAGTCTGAGTGGGGTACTTTCCTCTTCCAGTCGCGGATCGGCCTCGTCTTCTTCGATAAGATGCCGACCTCGAACAAGCACTGGAAGGAAAATTATTTTTACCTTCGCTTTCCCGAGCTGCCATCCTTTCGCACCAAGTGGCAGACCACCGTGCCGGACCCGCCTAACCTCGTAAAATACAAGAACCAGCCGGAGTATCTTCATGCGGCCCATCTACTGGCCGGCCAGAGGTTTAATATCGATAAACTACTTCACGAGGGGGTGTTGTATGTGTTTGGCTTGAGCCCGATCCGCATAAAGCTTCCGAGCAGCATGGGTAAGCACTTTCCTTGTCCTTTTTCCTTTTGGTCTAACTAATTTATTCTTCTGTTATGCAGCTGACATCATGTGGCGCGCCAAGGTTACTGATCGGCTGAAGTTGAAGGCCGCCGAGATTGAGGCTGTGGCAGCCAAGGAGATGGCCGATCGGGGCGTCGCGCCGGTCGCCTCGCATGAAGACGAAAGCGAAGGTACTCCAACTTAGGCCCGAGAGTCTGCCGCTCAAGGCACCGTAACTGGAGCGGCAGGGGATGCTGTCTCTTCGGCCGATCAGCAGCAGCCTACGTCTGAGGATGTAGAGCGGTCGGCAGGTGATTCCCCACTGATAGTACGCAAGCGGCGCCAGACGGCCATTGCGCACGCAGAGCCGGTGATTGGTCCAGTCGACGCCCCCTTAGAGACAATCGACCCGCTACCCGCCGCGTATGAGGCCCTTTCTTCTGATCGGACTCCCTCCCAGCTCGACCAGCCAGCAGCTTCGACTGGAGCGCCACCCGTTAGTTCTGCGCCCCGGGTCCGACTTCGGCTCAAGCACTCGGACATTATTTCTGCGTCGATCGGCGAATCGTCCAGCCGAGCCGTCTCTTCCTAATCGGATCCGAGCGGTCGTCGAGTGATCCAATTCGTCCTCCGTCTTCCCACCGAGGAGTTCCTTTTGGCGACGGATCAGCCCACTGCTCCCGAGCATCAAGTTACTATTCGAGGGCCGCTCGCCAAGACGTGGGAAGATGCGAGGGGTCGGGTCGCCCTGATGACTCCCGGTCAGCTAGCCGACAGCCATATGCAGCAAGCCACCGGGGTATGTTTCCTAACACTATTATGACTACTTCACCAGGTTCCTAACATTATCTCATCCGAACGCAGCAATGGGTGGAGAATATTGCGGTCAACAATCGTTTGGCCGAGCTGGAGGAGGAGTTGAAGAAACTCCAAATTTCTGGAGGGGCACCAGCTGAAGGGCCCTCGTACGCCACACTCAAGTCCGATCTGGCCAAAACAGAAAAACTGCTAGCGGACGACCGACACAAGTCTTCTGGCCTGGAAGCCAGGGTAGCTGGACTCGAAGTCCAAGTCAAGTCCCATGACCACCAGATCACTGTGGCCACCAACAGAAAAAATAGGGCCGTTGCTGATCTGGACGCAATGAAGGTGCAGGTTCGGGCGCTGGAGCAGCGCGTCACGGAATTGACCGACCTGCTATTTGCTGAGAAAGAGAGCCGATCTGCCACTGAAGCTAAACTGCAAGCAGATCTGAAAGATCTTCAGGAAGCTCTCGTCACCTCCCGAGCGGCGCTGAAGGAATACCAGGACGGAGAGTCTGCCCGCTTCGAGGTGATGAGACGGAACTACCTCCGATCGGACGCGTTTGGTAACAAGTTCAGCGATCGACTAGTCCTGTCCTTCGAAGAGGCTATCCGGGCGATCACTGTTTACTTGAAGGCCAAGGGTCATCTTCCCGAGGATATCTCCATCCCCCCCGAGACATGGCCGGCCTGCTGGAATGCGTTCCAGAGCCCATCTTCGAGCCCCTGGAGTGAGGAGCGTTTATGATTTTCTTGTTAGTGTTTTTTGTAACTCTTCTGATCGGCTCTAAGGGTCGGACTTTTAATGGACATATATCGTCTTGTCATTAACTTTTTGTCAATACTTGTGTCCTCCGATTAGACCACGAACTACAATCGTTCACGTCTCCTCCCTCTCTCTTCGTTAATCGTTTCTCGTCTTGCTCGACCTTCCCAAGGAATTTTTAACGAAGTATTCTTTGTAACTAGGCCGCTCGGCGGGACACCCCTACTTCTTATAATGGAATTCTCGTTAGATGGTCGCGAAGTACCTTTGGTACCTCAACTGTTCGGCCGCTCGGTTCACATGCCGACCTCTTTAGTACCTTTTCGCCGATGTATTCGGACGGAAGTACGTTATCACCCTTTTTTTTTTTTTTGGACAAGGCTTGTCGATTGCTAGAGTTTAACGTCGCTGCTTGACGGTCTTCAAGCCGGGGGTTTATAGTCGCCGGTTCCACTCTAGAGTTTAACGTCGCCGCTCGACGGTCTTCAAGCCAGGGGGTTTATAGTCGCCGGTTCGACTCTAGAGTTTAACGTCGCCGCTCGACGGTCTTCAAGCCAAGGGGTTTATAGTCGCCGGTCCGACTCTAGAGTTTAATGTCGCCTCTTGATGGTCTTCAAGCCGGGGGGTTTATAGTCGCCGGTTCGACTCTAGAGTTTAACGTCGCCGCTCGACGGTCTTTAAGCCGGGGGCTTTATAGTCGCCGGTCCGACTCTAGAGTTTAACGTCGCCGCTCGACGGTCTTCAAGCCGGGGGGTTTATAGTCGCTGGTTCGACTCTAGAGTTTAACGTCGCCGCTCGACGGTCTTCAAGCCGGGGGGTTTATAGTCGCTGGTTCGACTCTAGAGTTTAACGTCGCCGCTCGACGGTCTTCAAGCCGGGGGGTTTATAGTCGCCGGTCCGGCTCTAGAGTTTAACGTCGCCGCTCGACGGTCTTCAAGCCGGGGGGTTTATAATCGCCGGTTCGACTCTAGAGTTTAACGTCGCCGCTCGACGGTCTTCAAGCCGGGGGGTTTATAGTCGCCAGTTCGACTCTAGAGTTTAACGTCGCCGATCGACGGTCTTCAATGATGAGCTTATAGCTCGGATAATATACCTCCGGCCGAACGACACGGGGTCTTCGCCATCGAGCCTATGACTCGAATAATATACCTCCGGCCGAACGGCACGGGGTCTCTGCCACGGCATCATTCTGCTACTCGCTTTGTACGCCCGAATCATGCCTTTGCTTTGTTCTTATAGCTTTCATTCCTGCAACCAAATAATACATCCGAACAGAATATTCAAAAAATATATTACATCAGCGCACCTTTCATCCAGCCCGATAGGGCTGGAGGTGGTTTGCGCTCTATGACCTCCCTAGCCTTCGTCCATCCTCATCTTCCAAGTAATAAGCTCCCGATCGAAGCTTCTCGATGACTTTGAACAGTCCTGCCCATGGAGCCTCCAACTTGCCCACGTCCCCGACCGGCTTGACTTTCTTCCAGACCAAGTCGCCCACCTGGAAAGTTCGAGGAACCACGCGACGGTTGTAGTTCTGCTTCACTCTCTGCCTGTAGGCCATCAGCCGGATGGACGCCTTGACTCACTCCTCGCCGATTAAGTCCAATTCTAGCTGCCTCCGCTCGGCATTATCTTCGTCGTAGCTCTGGATCCGGGCGGACTCTACGCCGACTTCGACTGGGACGACCACCTCGCCTCCATACACCAGATGGAAAGGTGTTACTCCCGTTCCCTCTTTAGGGGTTGTGCGGATGGCCCATAAGACTCCCGGCAGCTCGTCCACCCAGCTTCCTCCCATGTGGTCGAGCCGAGCCCGAAGAATTCGGAGTATCTCCCGGTTGGCTACTTCGGCTTGGCCATTGCTTTGGGGATACACCACCGACGTGAAGTGCTGCTCAATGCCATACCCCTTGCACCATTCCTAGAGCTGATTTCGGACGAACTGTCGCCCGTTGTCCGACACGAGCCGACGCGGAATGCGGAACCAACAGATGATGGTTTGCCAGATGAATTTCTTGACCATGTGCTCGGTTATCTTGGCCAATGGCTCAGCCTCCACCCACTTGGAGAAGTAATCTACTGCCACCAATAGAAACTTCCATTGTCCGGTCGCCATAGGGAAGGGTCCTACGATGTCCATGCCCCACTGGTCGAACGGGCAAGACACTGTGGACGTTTTCATTTCTTCCGTCGGCTTATGTGAGAAGTTGTGGTACTTCTGACAGGAAAGACACGTTGCGACGGTCCGAGCGGCGTCCTCATGTAGCGTTGGCCAGAAGTATCCGGCCAGCAGGATCTTCCTAGCCAAAGATCGACTGCCCGGATGACCTCCGCAAGATCCTTGGTGTACCTCCTGGAGAATGTACTCTGCGTCTTCTGAGATAACGCATTTTAGCAGCGGTCGGGAGAAAGCCTTTTTGTAAAGCTGATCTCCGATGAGAGTGAACCGGCCGGCCCTCCTCCTTAGTAGCTGAGCTTCATCCTGATCGGACGATGAGACCCCTGAGCGCAGAAACTCCATGATGGCTGTTCTCCAATCGCTCGGGAACGTGAGGCCTTCCATCCAATCTACATGTGCTACCAAGGATACTTGCTCGATTAGTTGCTGGATGACGACCGGTGATATTGAGCTTGCTAGCTTGGCTAATTCATTTGCCGCCTGGTTCTCCGCTCGGGATATCTTCTGGACCACTACCTCGGTGAAGCCGGTCTTGAGTTTCTCAAAGTCCTCTACGTACAATCTGAGTCTTGCATTGTTTATCTTAAAGGCGCCCATAAGTTGTTGAGCGGCAAGCTGGGAATCCGAGTGGATCAGGACCCGACTGGCTCTAACATGCCGTGCGGCTTGCAGTCCAGCTATGAGGGCTTCATATTCCACCTCATTATTGGTTGCCCGATAATCTAGCCGGACGGATAAATGCATCCGCTCTCCCTGAGGCGATAGTAGCATGATCCCAATTCAGCTTCCGAGCTGAGTGGACGATCCGTCCACATGTATTTTCCATGTAGCTTCGGGCTTAGGCTTTTGTACTTCGGTCACGAAATCTGCCAAGGACTGCGCTTTGATCGACGAGCAGGGTTGGTATTGGATGTCGAATTCGCTAAGCTCCGTTGTCCACTTGATGAGCCATCCGGATGCTTCAGGGTTCAGGAGTACCCTTGCGAGTGGGCTATTTGTCATCACAATAATGGTGTGTGCCAAAAAGTAAGGGCGCAACCTCCAAGCGGCGAGTACCAAGGTGAAAGCCAACTTCTCAAGACCGGTGTAGCGAGACTCAACATCTTTTAAGATATGGCTTAAAAAGTACACTGGCTGTTCCTCACCGCTCGACCTTACTAATGCTGAGCCCACAGCATGCTCAGTTGAAGATAAATAAATGCGGAGCGGATCACCTTCGACTGGTTTCGCCAACATGGGTAAGGAATTCAGATAAGTCTTCAATTCCTCGAATGTCCGATCACACTCCTCGTCCCATTGGAACTTGGTGGCTTTACGAAGAATCTTGAAAAATGGAAAGCTCTGGTCGGCGGTCTTAGAAATGAACCTTGACAGCGCCGTTATCCGACCGGTGAGACGCTGTACCTCTCGGAGATTTCTGGGAGGCAGCATATCCTGCAATACCTTTATCTTGCTGGGGTTCGCCTCTATACCCCGCTCGGTCACAATGTAGCCCAGGAAGCGCCCGCCTTTTGCCCCGAACAGGCACTTCTGAGGGTTAAGTTTGACGCCATAACTTCTCAACGTTTGGAAGGTCTCCTCCATGTCCGCGTAGAGATCGGCCACCCGGAAGGACTTGATAAGTATGTCGTCCACGTACACTTCTAGGTTGCGTCTGATTTGCTCACTAAAGACCTTGTTCATCAGATGCTGGTAGGTGGCTCCCGCATTCTTCAGCCCGAACGACATTACATTGTAGCAGTAGGTGTCGTCCGCCGTGATAAAGCTGACCTTCTCTTGGTCTTCTCGGGCGAGCATCACTTGATGATAGCCTTGGTATGCATCCAACATGCATATCAGCTCGCATCCGGCCGTGGAGTCCACCAGCTGATCGATCTGGGGAAGGGGGTAGAAGTCCTTCGGGCACGCCTTGTTCAAGTCCGGGAAGTCAATGCAGACTCTCCACTTGTTGCCCGGCTTGGAAACCAGGACCACATTTACAAGCCAACTCGGGAATTGTACTTCCCTTATGTGGCCGACATCCAGAAGCTTCTCTACCTCCGCCCAGATGATTACATTTTGCTCCGCGCTGAAGTCCCTCTTCCTTTGCTTCACCGGACGAGCGTCCGGCCGGACATGAAGTTCATGTTGCGCTACGCTCGGCGAGACCCCTGGCAGCTCATGGGTTGACCAGGCGAAGACGTCGCAGTTTTGCCGCAAGCATTTGATCAACTTCTCCTTCTGCTTCTCCTCCAGATCGGATGCTATGTAGGTGGTGGCCTCCGGTCGGGAAGGGTCAATATACACTTCCTCCTTTTCTTCATAAATTAATGAAGGTGGCTTTTCAGTAATAGCATGTACCTCGACCCGCGGCACTTTCCGAGAGGACTTTGCTTCGGCTCGGACCATCTCCACGTAGCATCTTCGAGTGGCCAGCTGGTCTCCCCGCACCTCCCCTACTTGATCTTCCACCGGAAATTTGATCTTCTGGCAGAAGGTAGAGACGACCGCCCGGAACTCGTTGAGAGCCGGTCGCCCCAGGATGACGTTGTATGCAGAAGGAGCATCAACCATGATGAAGGTGGTGGTCCTCGTCCTTCTGAGCGGCTCCTCGCCCAACGAGATAGCTAGTCGGACTTGGCCGACCGGCAAGACTTCGTTCCCCGTAAATCCGTAGAGGGGGGTCATCATTGGCAGTAGTTCGGCTCGGTCAATTTGCAGTTGGTCGAAGGCCTTCTTGAAGATTATGTTGACCGAGCTGCCTGTGTCAATGAAAATGTGGTGAATAGTATAATTGACTATTACCGCTCGGATGATCAGGGCGTCATCGTGAGAGACTTCAACTCCTTGAAGGTCCCTAGGCCCGAAGCTGATCTCGGGTCCGCTCGCCCTTTCCTGGCTACAACCGACCGTGTGGATCCTCAGCTGCCTCGCGTGCGCCTTTCTGGCTCTATTAGAATATCCGCCGGTCGGGCCCCCAGCGATGATGTTGATCTCTTCTCGAGTTGCGTTGCCTCTATTCTCCTCCTCCCGAGCGGAAGGTCGAGGTCGTTCATTTGACGCTCGGTGGTGGACTCCGTGCTGCTGACAATGATGCCGCTCGGGGGATCTTCGTTCTATCCTTTGAACGGGGCTCCGCTGTCGATGTTGCTGGTCTAGTGAAGGCGATCGACGGCGGTAACTCCTCGGTGCGGGATGAGCGATGGGGGGTAGGCTTCGACAGTTGCGGGTATTGTGAGTGGCCAACTGATGGAGTGAACAAAACATCGGGGTCCATACCTTCCCCTTGTGCTTGGGTCGATCAGTCGCGACTTGCTGGACGGTGTGCAGCCGAGTATGCTGATGAGGACGGGTGACTTCGGCTCGCGGTCCTCTGGGTGGTTGGTGACTGATGGGCTGCTTCCACTCGGCGGGAGCTGGTTGATCGCTCTGAACTTCTTTTCTTCTCGCCGCCTGGGCTTCCTCCACATTGATGTATTCGTTGGCTTTATGCAGCATGTGGTCGTAGTCCCGGGGCGGCTTCCGGATGAACGATCGGAAGAAGTCACCATCCACGAGTCCTTGCGTGAATGCGTTCATCATTGTCTCCGAGGTGACCGTTGGAATGTCCATGGCCACCTGGTTGAAGCGCTGGATGTACGCTTGGAGCGGCTCCCTCGCGCCTTGCTTGATGGCAAACAGGCTGACGCTTATCTTCTGATGGTGCCTGCTGCTTGCAAAATGATGGAGGAACGCCGTTCGAAATTTCTTAAAACTTGTGATGGATCCGTCCGGCAGTCTCCGAAACCACCGATGCGCCGATCCAGAAAGCGTGGTGAGGAACACTCGGCACTTCATGCCATCTGTGTATTGATGCAGAGTGGCGGTGCTGTCGAACTTACCCAGGTGGTCATCTGGGTCGGTTGTCCCATTGTACTCCCCGATCGCGGGGGGTGCATAGTACTTCGGCAGTGGATCGTGAAGAATGGCGTCCGAAAACTTCCGGTTGATCCGCTCGGGTGAAGAGTCCTATTGGGGCGCCTTTCCTTTTCTGACGTCCCGGACGGGTGCTTCGTCCGATGAAGACCCCTTGTCTTGATTGGTTTGCGCTACCTCCGAGGGCGTCTGGAACAGAGCCCGATGGAAAGGTATCGGGGCGGGCGGTGCCCCCATCTAAGTGTCGACCGACCCCTTGTTTTGCCCCCATATTGAGAGCTACTCCTACCGGTCTTCGGGTGGGGCTCGGCCCCCCGAGGCTGAAGTCGCTTGTTGTGCTTCCCGCTCGGCCTGAGCTTTCTACTGCTGCTCCACGATTTTTGCTGCACGCGCTTGGACGAGTGCTTCGAGCTCTTCAGGAGAGAGCGTTACCAGAAGTTGACGTCCAGCTTCTTCCATCTTCTCGTCTCAGATTCAGGTGCGTTCCCACAGACGGCGCCAATTTGATCCTGTCCGAGCACTGAGTCGACGGACGCTGGGGACGTGGCACGCTCCGCTGTCTCCGACTGGTAGTGTAGCCCTCCGACGAACCTGCAAGGAAACCGAACCGGGAGGGGTCTCCCGGCGACGGCCCTCCGACGCTCAAGTCAGGCAACAAGAGAGGCAGAGTAACGAGGCTACAGTAGAGATGTGTGCATCCCTTCGTCGACGTCTGGGGTCTTTATATAGGACCCTGGGGAAGTGTGGGCACATTTCCCGATGCGTGCACGCTTCCCCATGTTGGTTGCTACTCGGAAAACCTAGAGGTTCCACTGTACAAAAATTTTGTACAAAGGTCTGAACCTTTTCCTAGCTACCATATGTTCTTTTAAATTAAATTTTGGATCGCCTGCGGAACTTAACACGTTTGATCCAAAACTTAATCTATTTGTTCTTTTAGGTTTTGACTTGGATCTCCTGCGGAACTTAACACGTTCGACCCAAGTCACCTTAAGTTATTAATTCCATTAAATATTAATTTCCATAATTGGTTCCCAGTACTGACGTGGCGAGGCACATGACCTTCTTGGATATGGGAGCAAGCACCACCGACTAGACAAAACCTTTTATGGAAAGCTAATATTTAATTTCCTAAAATAACTTTAGGTTAATCGAAAAGAACAATCAAATCACAAGGAAAAGAAAAACAAAAGAACACTATATCGAAAACAAATTCGAAACTCTAGAATCGTATGCCTCTTGTATTTAGTATTATTTCCAAAAATAACTAGTATGATGCGGAAAAAAAAATTACTAGTTATACCTTCTAGAAAGACCTCTTGATCTTCTACCGTATTCCTCTTCTAACCTCGGACGTTGTGTGGGCAACGTTCTTCCGAGATGAGAAACCACCAATCACCTTCTTCTTCCTTGCAAGTTTCGGCCATCAAAACATCTTCTAGGATGAAGAGGTTCGACTACCACCACCATGCTCCAAGGGATGCTAGAAACGAGGCTTGCTTTCTCTCCTTCTTCTCCTTCCTTGATCCGGCCACTAACAAAAGCTCCACCAAGAGATAAGTTTCGGCCAACAAGAGGAGAGGAGAGAAATAGGGCCGGCCACACCACCAAGGAAAAGAGGGAGAAAAATAGAATAGAGTCGTTGGCCTTGAAGCCTCCTCTACCCCCTCTTTTATAATCCTTGATCCTGGCAAATAAGGAAAATTTAATAAAAATTTTCTTAATTCTTTTTCCATTGAAAAGGAAAAATTATTTAATTAAAATAATTTTCTTTCTCAATTTTATTTGGTCGGCCACGTAAAAGCTACAAACAAGGAGAGTTTTAATTAATTAAAACTTCCTAATTTGTCTCCAGAAATTTATAAAATTTCTTCAATAATTTAATCCCTTCATGATTGGTTTATAAAAAGGAAATTTAATAAATTAAAATCTTTCTTTTAAACATGGGGATAAAAAGAAAGTTATCTCTAAAAATTAAAATCTCTTTTAATCTACAAATAAGGAAAGATATCAAATCTTTTCTCAATCTTTTGTAGAAACTAATAAAAGAGAATTATTAATTTATAAACTTTCTTTTAAATCATGAACATGGTTAAAAAGGAAAGTTTTCTTAAAATTTAAAATCCTCCTTTAATCAACAAATAAGGAAAGATTTCAAATTTTAAACTCTCTTTTAAACATGTAGATGATTTACAAATAAGGAAAGTTTTTACCAAAAATTAAAACCATCCTTTTAAACTACAAATAAGGAAAGAGATTAATCTCTTCTCTTAATCTTTTGTAGAAAACTATAAAAGAAAATTTTTAATTTTTAAACTCTCTTTTAAAATCATGATATCCACATAAGAAATGATTTTAATAAAAATCTTTTTTAATATTCTAGTGGCCGACCACCTAAGCTTGGGACCCAAGCTTTGGCCGGCCACCTACATGGCTCATCCACTTGGTCTTGGCCGGCCCTAGCTTGGGGTTCCAAGCTAGCTTGGCCGACCCCAATGGATGGGTAAGAAGGTGGGTATGCGGTGGGTATAAATCTCTATATACTAGAGGCTACGATAGGGACCGAGAGGAGGAATTGGTTTTGGTCTCCCGATGAAATTAAGCATCCCGTGTTTGCCCCGAACACACAACTTAATTTCATCAATAATAATTCATTCCACTAAAGAACTATTATTGAACTACCGCACCAATCCCAAATTACATTTTGGGCTCCTTCTTATTATGAGTGTGTTAGTCTCCCTGTGTTTAAGATAACAAATGTCCACTAATTAAGTAAGTTACTGACAACTCGCTTAATTAATATCTAGCTCCAAGAGTAGTACCACTCAACTTCATCGTCATGTCGGACTAAGTCCACCTGCAGGGTTTAACATGACAATCCTTATGAGCTCCTCTTGGGGACATTCTCAACCTAGATCACTAGGACACAGTTTCCTTCTATAATCAACAACACACACTATAAGTGATATCATTTTCCAACTTATCGGGCTTATTGATTTATCGAACTAAACCTCACCCATTGATAAATTAAAGAAATAAATATCAAATATATGTGCTTGTTATTATATTAGGATTAAGAGCACACACTTCCATAATAACTGAGGTCTTTGTTCCTTTATAAAGTCAGTATAAAAGGAACGACCTCAAAGGTCCTACTCAATACACTCTAAGTGTACTAGTGTAATTATATAGTTAAGATAAACTAATACCTAATTACACTACGACCTTCCAATGGTTTGTTCCTTTCCATCTTGGTCGTGAGCTACTGTTTATGATTTATAAGGAACCGATAACATGATCTTCTGTATGTGACACCACACACCATGTTATCTACAATATAAATTAATTGAGCAACTACATTTATCATAAATGTAGACATTTGACCAATGTGATTCTTATTTCTAGATAAATGTTTATACCAAAAGCTAGGCTTTTAGTATACACTCTAACACCCCAAACATACCTTAACAAGTATGTGTCAGAAAAGTACCTCTGGCGCCATTCCGTAATCGTCCGAGCATATCCCGGATGTGACAGTGGAAGCTTCCACCGTATGATTCTGTGTACGGCTCAGCCGCCAACTCTGCTGTTTGTCGGCGGCAGGTGTCTCGAGGATGATGTTATCCCCTGTCTCCTTTGTCCTCTTGTGTTCCTTGTCTGTTCCGTGGCCGAGCGGATCGGCCGCTCGGCAAGCATATTACTTCTACATCGGGCATATGCTCGGATGAGACTGCTCCTGCCTGTGTTGCCTTGTGCACTGGCAGAATGGACAGCCCGCTCGACCCTTGAAACCTTTTTACCTTAGAGCATCGGAAACCCGACTCCTAGTTGGGTTGTCTTTCATTCGGTTCGGAGGATTCACGGCCGGTCGCCCTACGGGGCCCTATCGGTAGGCCTGCCTCGTCCGGTCGGCCGATCTCCGGGTTGACTATCTTGACCTTTGACCTCCACGTGTCGTTGACCCCCCGCTGACGAGGATCCCCCGTCCTTATCACCGGATCATAGCATATTGGAAAAAAATTTATTAATGAATATGGTTCATGAATATTGTTCATGAACGTTATTCACGAACATTGTTCACGAACTTGATGAGCTGAATACATATGTGTTCAAACTTGTTTGTTTAGCTTAATGAGTTATTCAAGCTTGTTTATTTAATTAATTTTGTGTATATTGAGCAAACATAAACAAGCTCTTACCAAGCCGAACACCAAGCTTGTTCACGAATGCTTGGTTCATTTATAGCCCTAGGTGCCGCTCAGCAAGCTGATTGGGGTCTTGAGCTGACTACCCGACTGAGCTACGGACACACAACTAACCAACAGGTGCCAATTAGGAGGCGCCTAACACACTGATCCCTTATCATCGTACATTATTTTGCACTCCCAAAGAAGAGCAAGGCCGTGCTGAAAGACCGCAAGGATCATCTTCGGAAGACATGGTCGTTCGGTACAGTCAGAAAGGCAAGGCTCCTCGACTCGACGACTCGCCAGAATGGATCAACTAGCAGTTTTACTAGGCAATTCACAATGATGAGTTGCTATCAAATTTCAACCACCAACGATAGAGAAGTACAACAGGTCGACCGACCCCAAGGATCATTTGCTTGAGTTCTACACTATATCTACTCCCCGTCAATACTTGGACAGAGTTAAGTGCCGAGTGTTCCTAATCACTCTCTCAGGATCAGCGCAGAGGTGGTTTTTGTTGGATCGGGTCGCACATGAGGGGGGGGGGGGTGAATCATGTGGTTTTCAAAAACTCATTTTTAAGGTTTTAAAATTATGAGTACACGCAGCAGAAAAAGGAATAGGCGAATAAAAACAAAGAGCACAGAGAGAATACAAGTGGTTTACTTGATTCGGAACCTTCGGCGACTACTACTCCAAGACATAGGTCCCGTAGACCTATCGACGGTAATCCATAAAAAGCCTCTTCTGATACCTCTGGAAGAGGGAATCAAGTACAAGAATAGGGACAGTGTAATAACCTACGCTTCCCTTTTAATCCAGTAGTATTAAGAATGCAACACTAATAAAAATGTTATCCAATAGGTTAGAGAGCTCGGTGTGTTGTTGTCGGTCTGCCAGAGATGATCGGACGTTCCGAAAGCATAGCTCGATAGCAGACATACTTTCTAGAGCAGTAGTAGGAAGCAGGAGCAGTCGGAAGCTTAAACAAATGCGTAGTAGCTCGTATATGTATTTTGTCTTGAAGCCTTCTAGAGACTGCCTTATATAAGGCATGGAAGGCGTCTTCCATAGGCATTGAAGGCGCCTTCAACTTGAGAAAGTTGATCCTGAACAGCTCGGCTTCTGTCCTTGGCTTCGTCCAAAATTCATCCTGTAGAAGGCGCCTTCCATAGCCATGGAAGGCGCCTTCTATGAACAATACGAAGGTGCCTTCCACTACTTGAAGGCGCCTTCGGACACTGTTCATCCGAAGGCTTTTCTGCACTTTTTGTCCTGCAAAATGTGTTATTCCAAAACTAAATAGTAACCTGTAAGACAAATGTTAGCACAACAATAATAGAGAGTAATAATTAGTTCTTATCCTCCTTGGACCAGGAACTAGGAACTAGTCAAGGTCTCAGTTTAGGATTCAAAAATGGACCTAAACTGGACCGACGCCTATTGTCCCCTCAACCAGGATATGTCCTCACTTAGTCACTCTCCTCCAGTGACTTATCTTTACTTACCAGTTTGTCAGTTGTCCGATCCGCAGACCCAGCTGGACTTCCTACCAAATATCCGGTCGGCTGGTTGACCTATCTGGACTTTTTGTCAACTATCTGGTCGGTCCGTCGACCTAGTTGGGTGCCCCGCTAGCTATCCGATCAACCTGTCGACCTAGCTGGACTTTTTGTCAGTTATCCAATTGACCCGTCAACCTAGCTGGGTTTTCCGCCAGCTATCCGATCGGTCCGTTGACCTAGCTGGACATGTTAATTCCTACACACTTGGTCAAATGGTTAGATCACAATAATACCTAACTTAACTTTATTTATCATTCATCAACACCTGAGTTAGACTGTTAGTGCAAACTGCACTAATAATCTCCCTCTTTTTGATGCAATGACAACTTGGGTCAAGTTAGGAAAAAGAATATGCAAACATAAATAGACAAATGATTTCTTTGTTTTAGGTTTAAGTTATTCTGATTTCTTTATTTGCTAACTTAATCTCTAACCCTCCCCCTTTGACATTCATCAAAAACATGAATAGACAAATAAGCTAAAAATGTGCTAAGTAAAGTAATCAATAAAAAATAATAAAGTTTTGGCAATAAAATAACTCTCAGGATTTATTTGGGGGAGTTTACAGAATTTAAGAGACTTTTCAAAAGTGTTTTCACAAACATGTTAATGCATAGAAAATAATTTTTAAGATGCTTTTTAAAATATGAGAAATTCTAATAAGATTTGCAAGAAATTTTTTAAAACTTTTTCAAAACATCTTTTAAAGTAGTTTTCAAAAAATTGAAATAGTTGTCAAATTTATTTTTCAAAACTTATGATTTGAAAAATATTAAAATTTCCCAAAACATGTGATTTTTCAAAATGAGTTAAGAATTATTTTGAAAATAAACATTTTCAAAAGTGGATTTTTGAAAAGTATAAGTGTGTTTTGGAGAACATTTTTCAAAGATAGTTTAACGCAGTACAATTTTCAAATTAATTTTTCAAAACAGATGGGATTTTTCAAAATTTGTTTAAAATGATTTTAAAGATAATTTTTAGAAATATTTTGAAAATCAATCCTCCCCATGAATATGATATTATTTAAAATAATCTGATCATCTAAAAATTGACCTTAACTGTCTAACTATTAGTTACTAACTAACTATCAGAAAATAGCAGTGTTCACTTGGTTAGTCAGGCTAAGTCATTTTATCCAGTTAGTATTTGACTAGACTGGATTACATAACCTAATTAATATAAATTTGATATTTTACGCCTAGACTTGTTTTGATGCACAGATATAAGCATCTTAAGTCTAAGCAATCTGCCTATGTATCTCACCCCTTTCTAAGTTTGTGTAACACCCCACCCTCCTTACTACTGGACTGTGAGGGTGGAGCGCTATTGGACTACTAACTTTACTTAACTAACATTGCACACATGTTGATAGTAATTCCTAAAACTCTCGGAGAACTCAAAACATACAATTAACTAGCAGCGGAAGACTAAATGAATCATCTAATACATTCTACTCAACTCTTTGTTAATAAATTCTTATGCTAAATCCCAAGGCTTCTATAGTCCAGGCATCACACATCCATCCGCACCTCCTTGTCGCCTTCCTTTACTATAGCTTTTCCTTTCCTTTATCTGCAGTAAGAGGAAATGCATCTATAAGCAAAATTGCTTAGTAAGTGCTATCTAACTCACAAAATCTCGATATGCATGTACATATACTGAAAACTAAAACTGAATGCTCAAAAGGGAAACTACTCATGCTCATCTACTAGTAAAAGAAACAAATATACTGAAATGCTAAACATGTAAAGCTACTCATGCTCTTCTAATAGCAAAGAACTATAAGCTAATCTAAATAACATGCTAGCATAAAAGAAAACTCAACTTGCTGTTTTTAAAACAAAATGAAACTTATTTCATTTGTTCTAAACTTATTCTTTTATTTCACTTGTTTAAAAACTTCTTCTTTAATACTTTTATACTGATGTAAAACTTACTTTACTTGTTCAAAAACTTATACATATAATACTTCAAAATAATAATCAAATTTCTTCTTGAGCCCGACAACTGTACTTGCTATGCGCACATCCCTAACTAGACCCGAGATAGCTAGTCCCGAATCTAGTAGGGTTTACTATTATAACGACCCGACCCATTTGGCGGCCCATTTGGCGACCCTCGGGTCGTCGACCGTCGACCGTCGGTCGTGCCGTTACTACTAGGTTATCTAAACCTAGGGACGACTATGGGAGCCCAACCCAAAGACAACTGAGAGTCCAGTACAGCGTCACTGATAAAAGTAAAATACTTATTATCTTTTAATACTTCTAATATATAATGTCTCGGCATTTTCTTTAGCACCTTGTGTGTCAAAATCCCTAAAGTCTTGACTTTAGGATCTACTTAAGGCCTTGGCCTTTTCTTTCTTTTCTTTATCTTTCTTATACTTGTTAATGCTTCTAATAAAAGAATGCTTCTTTAAAAACTGAAATGTTTAAACAAAAATTTGCATAAAAACTTAATCAAAATATGCATTCAAGCTTATTAAAAATCTGCATTATAATCTTAATAAAATTTGCACTTGTAAACTTAATAATATTCTGCATACATTGCTTAACAAAAATCTGCACTATAAGCTTAAATAAAAATCTGCACTATAAGCTTAATTAAAAATCTGCACTATAAGCTTAATTAAAATCTGCACTATAAGCTTTCATAAAAATCTGCATTATAAGATTAATTAAAATCTGCACTATAAGCCTACATAAAAATCTGCACTATAAGCTTAATTAAAATCTGCACTATATGCTTAATTAAAAATCTGCACTACAAGCTTAATTAAAATCTGTACTATAAGCCTACATAAAAACTGCACTATAGGCTTAATTAAAATCTGCACTATAGGCTTAATTAAAAATCTGCACTATAGCTTAATTAAAGTCTACACTATAGGCTTAATTAAAAATCTGCACTATAAGCGTTTCTCATGCTTCGAATTCAAGAAGAACAAAGGTCCGAAACTACTCCTACTGCAGGTGAGAAGCACTTACCTTGATTCTTGGACTCACAACCGAACAAAAAGGGCTTCTAGGACCTTGGTCGGCCGCCGGAGATGATGCCCTAACTCCCTTTCGTTTTCTGCCCGGGCTCCGCCATTGTACGCAGAAGAGAAGGAGAGAATGGTTTAAGTCACCGGAAACAGAGCATCAACTTATCCCTTTTTATAACTTAATATTTCTGTTAACTCCTTAAATAAATTCGCTATCTTTTCTAAACAAACAAATCTAATATCAACTTATCCCTTTTATAATATTATGTTAACTATCTTAAATAAATTTCCTACCTTTTCTAAACAGACAAATCCAACATCAACTTATCCCTTTTATAATCCAATATTCTGTTAACTATCTTAAATAAATTCGCTGCCGTTTCTAAATAGAAAAATCCATTTGCCCACTTGGTCAGCTGGGTTTTGATCGAGCCAAAGGTCGTGGGTTCAATTCTCGGCTTTGACATTTTTTTGTCGAAACTTCCTTCATTTAGTAAAAATACCAAACGACCTCCAAAAATTACATAAAAATACTCTAAAAATTTCTAAAAATCCCTAGAATATTTCTATAGCATTTTTAAATATTTTTAAATTACTTTTAGGACTCTAATTGAGGAAATTTGGGTCGTTACAGTTTGTCAATACACAAATAAGGTAGTCATAATGTGTTGGTGAGATGCTCAAATTCTAGATTTATAGGAGCATGTTTTCTATGGATTTAATCTAAACTAAGGCTAAAACTGATTTTGAAATGCTAAAAACAAGGGAATATTTGAGAAAAATATAAGTAAATAATTTACCCTAGAATTTGTAAATTATTAGAAAATAATTTTGAAAATAGTAAGCCTAGTCTATGAAGCATAATCCTATTTGTCGATGTAAATTGATAAATTCACTTTTAGGGAGAGGTTTGATAAAAATGTCAGCTAAGTTTGATTTGGATTCAATATAATTGAGTTCAATGTTGCATTTAACGACATGATCCCTGATAAAATGATATCTAATTTCGATATATTTGGTTCTTAAATGATGCACGAGATTTTTTGTTAAATTAATTGAGCTAACATTGTCAAGTAGTACTTTTGTAGTTGTTAAGTTTAAATTAAAATCTTTTAGGTTGTGCATCATTCATAATAATTATGTAACACATTCTCCTATTGTTATATATTCTACCTCAATAGTAGATAAGGAAATACAGTATTGCTTTCTACTAAACCAGCTGACAAGTGATGACACAAGTAACTGGAATCCACCACTTGCACTTTTAGGATCTAGTTTACAACCAGCATAGTCTGAGTCAGAGTAACCTATGAGTTCAAAATTAGGTGTTCTAGGATACTAAATTCCTACATTTGATGTTTCTTTTAAATATCTGAAAATTCTTTTTTACATCAGTTAAGTGAGATTCCTTCGCACATGCTTGGTATCTAACACTGTAAAATACCGAACATGGGCGAATCGCCATAAGAGATTTTTCCGAAATGTTTAGAAAATTTTCAGGAATTTTTTGGAGCTCGTATGACTTAGGTTATGAGGATAAATATTGGGCCTCGGGAAAGCCGGTTTAGGCTACCCCGATTTAAGCTAGGAAATATTTGGTTTTCCTCCTTATTCTTCCTTTTCTTTTTATTTTTCCCCCGACGCCGATTTGCTCTAACCGCGGGCAGTTTCTCCCCCTCCCGTGTACAAAACCCAAGTCGATCCCTTCCTCTTCTCCATCTTCCTCCCCGAGCCGAACCCTTCTTCCTCCTTCCTTGCGATACCTCATCCCCACTGTCGCCAGCGATGCCAAGCGCCTTGGTTGTGGCTAACCAAAACAGATTAGACAACGAGGTGGTTTCCAGGCGCTAATCCTTTCCGGCAGCAAACTTCCTTGGTTGTGGATCAACAACTGTGGCTGTGAGAATTTAGGTAAGGTGTAGTGCAATTGTTTCTTTTGTTGTAGCGTGCACCGATTTGAAGGAAAGGTTAGGAATGAATTTGGACTCAAATTTATTTAAGTTTAGGTTGATCAGGTTAGTAGCAAATTCTAATTGGAAGGTGAAATGGTTAGGATTTGTTTAATTCAAGGATTTTAAACACTACAAGAAAATTAGTCTATCATGACACACATAAATGTCCTTATAGCATATTTATGGTGACATTAACATTTTGGTGACATCTACCAAAAACACCCTATAAAGTGATGTCATCTTAGACCCTCCTCCATTTCCTGACATTTTATAATGTCGTTATACAATATCAATGCTAACATCAAAAGTGTCCTAATTTAAAGATATAACGACACTCTAAAATGTCAAGCAAAGTCTTTTTTAAGGACATTTATATATGTTGTGTTATCATCATAACAGTGATAAAGCTAAATGTCACCTAAACTCATTTATTATGATATTTATATTTTTTATAAAGACAATAAAAAATATCAGTAAAGATAATTTATAAAATCATTTTAAATGTCATCTTAACTAA
Organism: Zingiber officinale; assembly: GCF_018446385.1. Classification (NCBI taxonomy): domain Eukaryota; kingdom Viridiplantae; phylum Streptophyta; class Magnoliopsida; order Zingiberales; family Zingiberaceae; genus Zingiber; species Zingiber officinale. Next base: position 7,843,058 of record NC_055998.1, read on the forward strand.
TCTATTATGACATTAACAACTATCATTATAATTATTTATAAATATATTTAAACTGATCATTAATATTTATATAAAATATATAACATGAATTCAATATTTGCACATCATCACAATCCATCCACCATTTAGAATAGAAAAAAATTATAAAATATAATTTAAAGTGCAAATAGATAATCTAAATTCATCCAACAAATATTTGAGTCAAAGTTACAAATGCAAACTAACGACAAGTTCTTTACATCCAAAACTAACAACACACTACACTCAAAATATTAAATTTTGGAACAATCTTATAAAATAAAAACTAACTAGGCAGACCATCTTCAACTATCGTATTGCTTCACAAAAATCCAAGTGTCTATCACCTACAAATACAATAAATAAATTTGTATTAGTGAAATAAAACAATGAAGATAAAAAGTTAATAGAAATAATGATAAAGATTAAATAATGATACTCAGTGGGAGCAGCAAAAGCTTGAAAGTGAAAGAGTGACCGTAGGTTTTTGGGATAGGAGAGGTGATGAAAAAAATGCTAACATGAAGCACTGAGGGTTGATCTAGGAATTTTAGTGGTAGTTAAGACAAGCAGCAATGAAGAAGTTTAAGAGATTCTAAATCCAAACCTCCATCTTTTTTCTGATGCTTGAAGAACAAGCAGTAGCCGATGGTTCAGGGAACATTATGGTTTTCAGGTTCGAACCAATGTTCATAGCTCCTTAAGAATAAGAGAGGACTGAAGAGGTGTTTCTTCACATAAAAATGGAAATCTCCTACAATTAGTTTATGAAGCAGCCGATATATCAGACGTCAATGCCTAGAAGAATAGAGAACATGATTAAAGGAAGGAGGTGAAGCTATAGAAAAGTTGAGGAGAGGCTACTCCAGCACATCAAACATGCAGCCTCTAGAGAACTTGAAAGAGAACAACTCTAACCCTAAATTTGATCTACTGTAATCAAGTGCAGACTATATCTATGAACCATAACTATAAATTTTAATAGCTTAAAGGGATGTAAACTTACATATTTGCCACATGATCGCATACATTATGCCAATATAACTAATTCCACCTTTTAAATATATACCACATGCATCATGCAGCAGTCCAACTACACAAAGTACTTTTCTTGATATCTTGATAATAGTTTACTTGTGCAATATAAGTGCCCATCTTGAGCCTATACCAATCAAGAGCGACTAGGTATTCCATTTGGAGTCTCAATAACCTCCAGCATCCACTATATAGCAAGTATGCTCCCAAACATAAACAGCTAGAATAGATGAATTGCTGGAAATATCATAAAAAGATACATGTTAAACTAAATAATATCAAATGCTACAAGAAGGTTCAGAACCAAGAAATGACATGTTCCTTCTAAGGTACTCCATTCTGTATCAATCAGAATAAGGTTTTAACTTGGAAGCTAATAGAAATTTAACTTGCTTGAGCACACCATCCTTGTCTAAGAATCCTCTCTTAGATACAAACAAAAGCACAGATATAGCAAATTATTCTCTAAAACATTTTAGAAAGTTTAATGAACAAAAGGCAAACTCTACCAGTTAGAAAGTTTGGGGATACTAAAACTCGTATAGAATTATAATATGAATAAGAAGAATTACCAATTTGTGTTGCACTTAAGCAAAAGATGTCCTTCCATTTCTTTGCTCCTCGGGTTGTCTCGATAAAACCATTCAACTCTTATCTATAATGATTCTACAAAAAAAATACTTATTCAAATAAGTTTAACAGTATGATAAATTGATTTTTTTTTTAAAAAAAAAAATGCATGTATACTAAATTTAACACTCACAACATAGTATAAATTACAATGCACAATATGAATGTATAGATATTAATTGCCATAACTCATAAACGACAACCATTTAGTGCGAGATAAGCCCTTAAAGAGTTGCTTAGAAGTATATATGATTCTTTAGCTTCTTTCTTTAGAAGGTCAAGAGGAAGACAAGGTTGTGATTAAAAGGCAAGTCTTTTAAATAACACAATATTTAAATTTGGTGGTTGGAATGATAAGTCTTTTATGATTTCTGTGTTGTTGAATTTGATGTTTTTTCCTCAAGTATAACTATTTTTGCTTGCATTGTCATTTTTAATATGAAATTTCTTGGAAAGTAGCTAAAAATCAAACTAGCGCTCTATGATCATTTTCATTTGGAATCACTTGTTTTTCTCACAAAACAATAATGAAGTTACTTTGTGATGTTGAGTGATCTACACCTACTGTTGCTCATGTAGCTTATCTTCATGAATTTGTATGTTTGGAAATTATACTTAATCATGCTTCCTTTATTATTTGTAGTAGTGTGTTCATTAGTTGATAAATTAGTTGATTACCCTACCATTTTTCAAGTAAAACAATCCTTCTAATGACACATTGATTGAATAACATCTTCTCTGTATGAATTGAAAATGAAACTGCATTGGCCAATACTAAAGATAGCCACCACCCAAGGATGTACAGATGACCACTTATTACCACTCCCATCATTATCTTTGCAAACTCACTCAGAACTATACTTATGCTAATTCAGAGTATTTCTGTGATACAATTTTTCACATATTCAACTGTTTGGTAGAAGATTGGTTGAATATATGCAATGGTGACTTTTTAAGAACTAGAATGCATTAGTCTCATTAGATGACATTTGTATTCATATCATCTCACAACTATGTCAAGATGATACTGCCAAAAAAAAATCAATAGAATGCTTAAACAAAACTAACTTCTCCAGAAAAAATCCCTAAGAGCAACTAAATTGTATAGTCAAAAGGGAAGCAAAGCTGAAAGCAAGAATGACGTTCTACGACATATAGCATACCCATAATCATTTTTACATTGACACCAAGATTCAATGCCCTACGAATTGTTTCTATGAATTGTTTTTGCACTGTTATGTCTCAGGGGATCAAAAAGTGGCATGAGACCAATGAATTGCCATGGGCCTCCTGGACTCTCTTTTCTTCCATCTAAACTTTCTATATAGAATTACAATTAAAACCACAGAACAAAGGTATATAAGTTGCAAAGTAATCCAATTTAGTGCACAACTACATAACAAATTTGGAACTTGAAGCAAAGGTATAATTGACTTTGATCAAGGGTGTGAGAAATTTATATGCTGTGAATAACAATGAAAAGACCCAAAGCATATCTCAACTGCTCCATTCACCTTCCCATCGATATCAATGCTGTGAGATCCCGCTGCACCACAATATCATCATTCAAGAACACAAAAACAGTACACAAAAAACAATCAGTCTTACTTTCCATGGATTACTCTCACATCCAACAGGTCAATCCTATTGATACCAAACCTAGAAATCAATCAACCATATCCATGGATTACTCTCACATCCAACAGGTAGAGCAATTAAGATTGTGAAATCTTAGAAATTAGGAACACAACTTACCCAATTCCATTGCACTCCACTGTTAGTTTGCGATCGAAGCAACCCTACTGCTGGAAATCACGAGTAATACTTACTGCTGCCCACACCATCACCCAAATCCAAGAAATCTATCAACTAACCATATAATGAAATCCAAAATCAGTTCATAGGCTTACCCTAATTTAGTCTCCAATCACTGGTAGAAATCTTCATGTCGGACAAAGCAAGGAGATCAAACACTATCCCCAAAGGTAAGGGACTAACCGGAGTGGATCTGCTGGCGCGGCACGATCAGAGACGACGTCGGCGCCCATGGGAACAAATCAGTCGTGAATGAATCCAGGCAATCACTAGATCATGTGAACACACACCCAATGTCACCGTGAGGGAGAGGCCGCGGATGGAAGATCGGGAACAAGGTACTGGATAGGCAGCGCTCAGGTGGCGCTCAGGCGACACTCAGCAGCTTGGAACGATCCGCTGGACTCGATCCCAGCGATGGTAGCTAGGGCTTGAGATGGGAAAAGGAGTTAGAGATGGGAAGCGGCAACGAACAAGAACGGCGGCGTCGATGGCTGGTAGCTATAGGCGCCGGTATCTCACAGACAAGGTGCCACGACGACGCGTGAAGGTGAGATCGCGGTGGAAGAAAACTCTCCGTCGGGGATCTAGGGCAGAGACACAAGAGAGAGGAAGGGAGAAGAGGGCATCGGTGGAGCACGCGGAAGGAAAGACTGTTGCCCGACGATGAGCTCGTGGAGATCGGCGTGGTGGTGTGGACCAACGCCGGCGATGAAGGGGTTGGAGGAGCAAAATCGGAGAAAGGAACGAAGGATCGGGGAAAAATGAGAAGGAATCAGGAAAAATCGATTAAATACGTAGGTTTAGTTTAATCAAATCCAAATAGTTTTATGATGACATTATCCAAATTTGTTACCATAAATAGTCTAAAATGATATTTTAATATTTACAATAATCTCTTTTGATATATGTCATTAAAAATTATTTATAATGACATTTAAAATTAAATGTCATAAAGAAAGTGTCATAATAGATGATATTTCTAGTAGTGAAATATAAAGGAAGGATAAGATTATTGAATAGGTTTAGAGATTTTATTTAGCTATATGTATTAGCTAAAATTATATATTTGATATTACAGGACATTGATTCGAGACAGTGTCTCGACGAGAGATCTATTGGAGGCGGGCACTTTGACTTATCTTTTTAGATTTGTCATTTGATATGTATAGTAATATTTTTAACATAGTAATGATTATGTTTCTTATCTGCATCGGTTGGTCACTACCCGATACTTGTTACATGCTTGTTTTATTACTTGTTATGCGCTTCATATTAGTACCTACCTGATTATACATGCTTATAGGGGTAGTGACATAACCATGCTTCATTATGTTCAGGACCTAAGTTTTTATACCTTATCTGATCTGTGTACTTAGATCTTTGATTTGATTCTTTGTCCTATGGTACACATTATGTAGAGATGGATAAGTTCATGATATTCTCATGCTTAGTATCATGCACCATCTTGCATGATTGCATGCTGTGTGATTGGTAGCCCCATTATTGTTGAGCTCATCACCAATTTCATGGATCTGCACACACAACCACTCATGAGTTAGTGGTATATCAGGCAGGGTGTGTGGCAGTTTGCTCTGTCAGTGCTCCGCTGGTCCACTCATGGGTAACGTGACGCAACGTGGTAGCACGTCAGGGATCCCTCCTCTGGATTGTCTTAGGGATATGAGAGCATTGCGCTCCCCCACATACGATTTGGGGTAGGAGGATAGATGTACTCCGATAGCATCCCGTCCACTGGGTCACTCATCAAGAGCAGTGATGGCAGAGTGCACGGTTGTCACAACCCTACCCACTCGGTTTCACCATTGTGTGTGAGATGACTGACTGGAGAGTAGGGGTGACCAGGACATGTCATTGACATCATACGTATTGATGTATTTATTGCTTGTGTTTGCTGCACTTGTATGCTGCATATTGGATGGATGTATTTGTTTGACATGCATACAGGATTCCTATACTTCTCGGTTGATTATCCATACACCAGGTCCTGGTTAGTATAGTTTTCTCCTATTTATTTCAGTTTACATTTATCCTTCTTATATTAGGAGATTGTACGCATGATTAGTGCTATTTGTTATTTTCTTTATTATGCATATCAGTAGTTGCCCGCTGAGGAGTTGACTCACCCCGTGGATATTTACTATTTTCAGGTTGAGGTTGTCCGGAGGAGTTCCAATCGCTAGTCCCCTGCAGATCGCGAGGATGTGTTTTATCTTTTGGTTTTCTTATTGTACTTTTTAGACTTGTTCTAGTTTTGACACTTGGATATCGTGTTATCTTTATTGTCGATGAGTGTTATTTGGATGTGTTTTTGCTACATGCCTGCCTGGATGGCAGAAGAGGTGAGTTCGTTGTGATTTGTGTTTTATGGGTGTAGTGGAGTAGGATATCGGATTTGAGCTTTATGGGTGTAGTTGAGTAGGATTTTTGACTTGGTTTTCTATTCGTTGCATTTGTTTAGTTTTTACTATTAAACTGCATGGTGATTGCTTATATTTATATATATTGTTCCGGCCGTGTTAGCCGAGGTATTTGGATGGATGTAGAAAGTTTCAGATTGTCACCCGTACAGGGGAGGTGCTGCCGAAATTTCTTCTGGCAGGGACTCTCCCGGGGTGTGACAAACACACATACTAACTACAAATAAAATATCAAGTTGACTTGTAGTTAAGTATAAAAGGCTGCCTATGACACTCCTATAGTATTTTAGGTCTACAGGTTTTCCATTTGGGTCATTATCTAAGGTTGTGTTAGTTGTTATTTGTGTTTTTATTTCTTTGGTATTTTCCATTCTAATTTCTTAAGTAATTCTTTGGTATATTTTTGTTGGCAAATATAATTTTCTTCATTAGTTTTTTTAATATGTAATCCTAGAAAGTAAGTTAGTTTACCTACTAAACTTATTTCAAATTCTTGTTTCATTAAGGTTATAAATTCTTATAAAAATTCTGAATTCGTTGAACCAAAAATTATGTTGTCTACATATACTTGGGCTATAAAGATATTTTATTTGATTAATTTTACAAATAAAGTTGGATCAATTTGTCCTTGGTTGAATCCTTTGGAAATTAGGTAGGAGGTCAACCTTTCATACTAGGCCTTAGGTGCTTGTTTAAGACCATACAAGACTTTCTTAAGTTTAAAGACATGGTCAAGATGATCTAGACTCTTAAATCCAGGTGGTTAACCTACATAAACTTTTTCTTTTATTAGTCCATTTAAAAAGACAGATTTTACATCCATTTGATAAACCTTAAATTTGTTGGTGCAGTTTACACTAACGGTCTAACTCAGGTTTTGATGCATGACAAATAAGTTAATTAGGCTCTGTTATGATCTAACCACTTGATTAAGTGTACAGGAAATCCAGCTAGGTCAACAGGCCGATTGGATAACTAGTACAAAGTTCAGATAGGTCGACGGGCTGACCAGATATCTGGCAGAAAATCCAGCTAGGTCAACGGGTTGACTGGATAGCTGGTACGAATTACAGATAGGTTGATGGACTGACCGAATATCTGGTGAGAAGTCCAGCTAGGTCAACAGGCCGACCGGATAGCTGGCATGAAGTTTAGACAGGTCGACGGGCTGACCAGATATCTGGCAAGTTGGTAAGTTAAGGTAAGTCACTGGAGGAGAGTGACCTTGTGAGCACGAGTTTCAGTTGAGGGACAGTAAATATCGGTTCAGTTTAGGTCCATTTGGGATCCCTAAACTGAGACTTTGACTAGTTCTTGATCTTGGGAGGATGAGAACTAATACTTATTATTATTGTCCTAATACTTATTTTTTAGGTTATTTGGACTAATATTGTGTTGCAGGAAAAAGGAGAAAATTTTCCTTCAGATGAACAATGACCGAAGGCGCCTTCAAGCAGTGAAGACGCCTTTGTACTGTTCATAGAAGGCGCCTTCCATGTCTATGGAAGGTGCCTTCCTCAAGATAAATTTTGACTTCGCTGCGCATAAGTGTCAAACTATGCGGGATAAAATTTATCCCATCGGAGGTGCCTTCAACAACTATGGAAGGCGCATTACATGCCTTTTATAAGGCTGTCTTGAGAAGACATTGACACAACATTGATATACGAGCTACTATGTATCTGTTTGAGCCTCCGACTGCTCCTGATTCCTGCTACGACTATACTACAAAGCTACTGTGCCTGACGACTGCTCCGAGGAGTTTCGATCATGCTTGGTAGATAGACATCAACACAAAGTGCTCTCATTTCGATCCTTAAGTGTTGGTAATATTTTTTTTGCACTTAATTACTACAAAAGAACAAGTGTAGTGTGTTGCACTTGACCTAATCTTTCTTGTACTTGATTCTCTCTTTCAGAGGCATTGGAAGAGGTTTTTAGTGGATTATCCATCGATAGGTCCGCGAGACTTGGATCTGAGAGTAGGAGTCGCCGAAGACTCCGAACCAAGTAAAACTGCTCGTGTTTTCTAGTGTTTGTTAGTTTTCTTATTTACTTTCCGCTGCGTACACTTTGATTTTAAAAAAGAAAACAAGTTTTTAAAAAATCACGTGATTCACCCCCCCCTTCTCACGTGCATAATCGATCCAACAAGTAGTATTAGAGCAGGTTCTGCTCTAAATCAATCAAACATGATATCTTTATAGCACAAGTATATGTAGACAATACAATCTTTGGTTTAACCAACTTAGAATTTTTACAAGAATTTATAACCTTAATAGAACAAGAATTTGAAATGAGTTTAGTAGGAAAACTAACTTACTTTTTAGGGTTACAAATTAAACAAACGAATGAAGAAAATTATGTTTATCAACAAAAATATATTAAGGAATTACTTAAAAAAATTGGAATGAAAAATACCAAAGAAATAAAAACACTAATGGCAACTAACACAACCTTAGATGATGACCCAAATAGAAAACCAGTTGACCTAAAATACTATAGGAGTGTCATGGGTAGCCTTCTATACTTAACTGTAAGTCGACTTGATATTTTATTTACACTTAGTATGTGTGTAAGATACCAAACCTATGCTAAAGAATCCCATTTAACCAATGTAAAAAGAATTTTCAGATATCTAAAAGGAACATCAAATGTAGGAATTTGGTATCCTAAAACACTGAATTTTGAACTAATGGATTACTCTGACTCAGACTATGATAGTTGTAAACTAGACCGTAAAAGCACAAGTTGTGGATGCTAGTTACTTGGACCATCACAATTATCAGCTGATTTAGTATAAAGCAACATTGTGTTTCCCTATCTACTACTGAGGCAAAATATATAGTAATAGAAGAATGTGTTGCACAATTGTTATGGATGATGCACACTCTAAAGATTTTAATTCAAACTTTACGAATACAAAATTACTAATTGACAATGTTAGCTCAATTAATTTAACAAAAAATCATGTGCATCATTTAAGAACCAAACATATCAAAATTAGAAATCACATTATCAGGGATCATGTCACTAAGGGTGACATTAAACTCAAGTACATTGAGTCCAAGTCAAACTTAGTTGACATATTCGCCAAACCCCTCCTTGAAAGTGAATTTAGCAACTTACGTCAACAATTAGGAATATGTTTAATAGTCTAGGACCATTATTTTTAAAATTATTTTCAAATAATTTGCAAATTCTATGGTAAAATTTTTATTTTATTTTTCTAAAAATTCTCTTATTTTTAGAAATTTTAAAATTAATTTTAGCCTCAGTCTAGATCAAATCGATAGAAAGCATGTTCCTATAGACTTAGGACTTAAGCATCTCACCAACATATTAGGGCTACCTTGTTTGTGTATTTCCAAACTTAGAAAGGGGTGAGATGCATATGAAGATTGCCTGGACTTAAGATGCTTATATCAGTGCATCAACATAAGTCTAGGCATTAAATACCAAATTTATAGTGATCAGGTTAATTAATCCAGTTTTAGTCAAACATTAACTGGATAAAAAGACTTATCCTGACTAACCAAGTGAACACTGCTATCTTTTGATAGTTAGTTAGTAACTAACGGTTAGATAGTTAAGGATAATTTATAGTTGACTAGATTATTTTGAAATAGTATCAAGTTCACAGGGAGGATTTATATTTTTAAAAAATTATCTTAAAATTCAATAAATTTTGAAAATATTCCTTATACTTTTCAAAAATCCACTTTTGAAAATAAAGAACAAAAATTTTATCACATGTTTTGAAAAATCACATGTTTGAAAACCTTTGATACAAATCACATGTTTTGCAAAAATTGTTTTAAAAATTGTTTCAATTTTTCTAAACTACTTTAACCCATTTTTAAAAAAATATTTTTGGAATAAGTTTTTCAAATTATTGCAACACTTAGTACTTTAAATTTTATTCTTAGAAAATATTTTTTTATCTGAAAAAGTTTCATTGTTGCAAAACCTAGCATTTTCAAAATTCTATTTTTCTTACCAGTTATTTTTTTTAAAAAAAAACATCTTCAAGGTTGTTGAAAAGTTAGTAGATTTTGAAAATTATTTCAACTTTATTAGCCTACTGAAAATCTTGATATAAAGTGTTTTAAAAATTTGTTTAAAGCATACATTAAAAGATATCTTTATAATTTAATTTGAAACCTATTTCAATTTTTGAAAATTATTTTAAAAGATGTCTTTGAAAACTTTTGAAAAAGTTTCATTCTAGCAAACCTTATTATTTTCAAAGCTTCTTAACAATCTTTTCTATACTTAAAATTCTTTGAAACTACTTTGCCAAATTTTTTGTTGACAATACTTTTTAAATAATACTTTTTGGAACTACTTTGAAAAAAATTTCTTTAACTCTCCCAAGTAATCCTGACCTATTATCAAAAATTTTTACTTAGCACAATTTTTGCTTATTTATCTATTCATGTTTTTGATGAATGTCAAAAGATGAGAGTTAGGGATTAAATTGGCAAAGGATTAAGTTAGCAAACACTGAAATCTGAATAATTTAAACCATATTATTTGTCTATTTATGTTTGTATTTCTTTTCCTAATTTAACCTAGGTTGTCCTTGCATCAAAAAAGGAGAGATTATTGGTGCAATTAGCACTAGCAGTCTAACGCAGGTTTTGATGAATGATAAATAAGTTAAGTTAGGTTTTATTGTTAAGTTAGATATTTTTTCCTTATTTATCTTCAGTCACTTGATTAAGTGTGCAGGAAATCTAGCTAGGTCAACGGACCGATCGGATAGTTGGTACGAAATCCAGATAGGTCGACTGGCTGACCGGATATCTGGCGAGAAGTCCAACTAGGTCAACGGGCCAACCGGATAGCTGTCATGAAGTCCAAATAGGTCGACAGGCTGATCGAATATCTGGCAAGTTGATAAGTTAAGATAAGTCACTGGAGGAGAGTGACCTTGTGAGGACGCGTCCCGGTTGAGGGACAGTAAACTTCGATCCAGTTTATGTCCATTTGGGATTCCTAAACTAAGACCTTGACTAGTTCCTGGTTCTGGGAGGATAAGAACTAATTATTACTCTTTATTATTAAATTATTATTATCCTAATACTTATTTTGCAAGTTTTGGACTAACATTGTTTTACGGGAAAAAGGAAAAAAATTACCTTCGGATGAATAGTGATGGAAGGCGCCTTCAAACAGTGAAAGCGTCTTCGTACTATTCATAGAAGGTGTCTTCCATTGCTATGAAAGACATCTTCCTCAGGATAAATTTTGACCTCACTGTAGATAAGTGTCGGTCTATGTGGGATAAAATTTATCCCATTGGAGGCACCTTCAATAGCTATGGAAGGTGTATTCCATGCCTTTTATAAGGTTGTCTCAAGAAGGCATTGACACAACACTGATATACGAGCTACTGCGTATCTATTTGAGCCTCTGACTGCTCCTAGTTTCTGCTACGACTCTACTGTAAAGTTGTTGTGCCCGACGACTACTCCAAGGAGTTCCGATCACGCCTAGCAGATAGACATCAACATAAAGTGCTCTCATTTTGATCCTTAAGTGTTGGTAACATTTTTTTTTGCACTTAATTACTACAAAAGGACAAGTGTTGAATGTTTCACTTGACCTAATCTTTCTTGTACTTGATTCTCTCTTCTAGAGGTACCGGAAGAGCTTTTTAGTGGATTACCCAATGATAGATCTGCGGGACCTGGGTCTTAGAGTAGGAGTCGTCAAAGGCTCCGAACCAAGTAAAACCGCTCATATTTTTTTTGGTGTTTACTAGTTTTCTTATTTACTTTCCACTGCATACACTTTGATTTTAAAAAAGAAAACAAGTTCTTAAAAAATCACATGATTCCCCCCCCCCCCCCCTCATGTGTGTAATCGATCGAACAAAATCCTTTATGGGTTGCATAGCTAAGTAGTATTCTAATAGACACAAGTCTGGATACTGGGACATATGTTTCATCATAGTCAAGTCCCTCTACTTGACTAAACCCTTTAGCTACTAGTTTATCCTTGTTTCTAATCATTTCTCCATTTTCACTTAGTTTATTTCTGAATGCCCATTTTGTTTCTATTACCTTTTTATTATCAGGTAGTGGTACTAAGTCCTATACTTTATTTCTTTCAAATTGGACTAGTTCTTCTTGCATGGTTGTGATCTAGTCTAGGGCAAGTAGAGATTCTTCTATAGTTTTGGGTTCAATTTTTGAGATCAAGGATATTTGACTTAAATTTTTAAAGGATAATCTAGTCTGAACTCTTAGGTTTGGGTCATCAATTATTTGATCAATTGGATGGTTTGTGTTACCTCTTATGGTTCTAGTAGGTTCATTCATTTGAGGTTGATGTTCTTCTTCATACTCGTGACTTAGATTTTCACTTGCTCCCCCTTGACTAGTGTTACCTTAAACAAAATCAATTATTTGAATCTGAGTTTGTTCTAAGTTTTGGTTGGATTCTTTAAATTTTACGTTTGTGGTTTCTTCGATTCTTAGAGTGTTTTTATTATATACTCTATAACCTCTACTGTTTAATGAGTAACCTATAAAAATTCTATTTTCTACTTTTGAGGTGAACTTACCTAAGTGTTCTCTTGTATTTAATATATACACTGGGCATCTGAATACCTTAAAGTAATTGATATTGGGTATTTTATTGTAGTAGAGTTCAAATGAAGTTTTATTATGATTTTTATTTATCCTGGTTCAGTTTTGTACATAGCAGGTTGTACTAACAGCTTCTGCCCAAAGATATTTTGGGAGTTAATATTTGTTTAGCATTATTCTGGAGGCTTCAAGTAGGGTTCTATTTTTTCTTTCCACTATTCCATTTTGTTGGGGTGTTTTAGGGCATGCAAATTCATGATGATAATTTTTTTCAAGGTAAAATGGATTAAAGTTATTATTCTTAAATTTACCTCTGTTATCACTTCTTATTTGTTTAATTTTTTAGTCTTTTTCATTTTCAGTTTGTTTGCAAAAATTACTAAAGACTTTAAATGTTTCATCTTTATTTTTTAAGAATTTTACCCAAGTGAATCTAGAGTAATCATCTATTATTACTAGGCAATAGAGACTCTCATTTATTGATTTGATTCCATGGGAGTCAAATAGGTCCAAGTGCAACAATTCTAGTATGGAATTTATTCGAAGTTGATTGGTTGATTTATGAGTTGATTTTGTTTGTTTTCCTTATTGACAGACATTACAAATTGTTGAATCTAAGTTAGATAGTTTTGGTAAGTCTCTAACTAACCCATTTAATTTGCTTAGGTTTCTAAAGTTTGTGTGGGACATTCTTTTATGCCATAACTAGGTTTCTTCCTTTTGTGTCAAGTGACACTTATGTGAGGAAATGGTTAGATTAATTGCATAGATGTTATCTTTTCTAAATCCTTTTAGATTTATGGTAGGGTTATTTATGTGCTTAATTAAGCATTTAGAAGATAAGAACATAACATTATATCCAGAATCATACAATTGACTAATGCTAAATAAATTATATTTGAAATTATCGACAAGTAATACTTTTCTAACAATAAAGTCAGTTTTAAGTTCAATATTACCTATCTCAATTACCTTGAGTTTGTCGTTGTTTTCAAAGACAACTGTTCCTAAGCTTTTGTACGTTAATTTTGTGAACTTGGTGTGATCCCCAATCATGTGTCTAGAACAACCATTGTCTAATATCCACTTGGTTTCCTATAACAGGTAGGAGTTAAAACCGATTTAGATTAAGCTTAATTTGAAAATTTGAGTTGGATTTTATTTTAATTTAATTTGATTTAATTTTAACTTAACTTAATTTGATTTAGTTTAATTTAATTTGATTTAGTTTAATTTTAATTTTAATTTTAATTTTAATTTTAATTTTAAATTTAAATTCTTAGTCGTCTCACCCGATATACATTTTCAATCAGGGAATTCTATAATTTTGTGAGATGAGTTAAGTTTAGTTTCAAGGTTTGATTTAACTTTGTGTTAGATTTAGGTTTAGCTTTGGGTTCAATAAATAGATATTTTTTGGATAAACTTCTAGCCTATGGTGAGTCACCTGGACATCATTAGAATTATCATGCCTTCAAGGTTTTCCAAATAGTCCTATCTATAGAACTTAGTACAAAACCTTGGTCTAACTGACTAGGATTTATAAGGGATAGCTTCAGTTAGTTCCACTAAGCCAAATGCACCAGGTCAAAGTCATATCTTCCTAAACATGCATAATCAGAGTTTCTCTAACCTACTATCATACAAACCTTCACCAGTACCTTTTATCAAGTTAAATTATTGTCCCTATTCAAGCTAGTCCTAATTACCTAGTCAGGTAAGTTTATTATTTTAGAGGTGTCAACTAACTTGGAGTCTCCTCTTGAATTATTGAGCTCGATTTTTAAGTTTTGGATTTGTGTCGATTACTTTTATAATTATAGAGAACTTAATGGTAATTTGATTTATTTGCCTTGAGTATGTTTGAATTTGAATTGTTTATTTTACCTTTTCGATTTAGGTTTGATTTATTTGATTTTATTTTATTCTTAAGTTTGTAATTTAAATTTAAGGGTTTATTTTGGTTTGAATTTATAGTTTTAGTTGGATTTGGTTTTAGATAGTGGATTTTATTTTTAGGTACATAATATTGATTGATTCCTACTTGCATTGTTAGACACACTTTTGGAACCCAAGCTTTGGTTTGATTCTTATTTTGGTTAACTAAGGATATGAAGGTTTTTTTGGTTGAGCTGAACTTGTATCCGAGTTCGAACTTATTGTACATAGCTCTTTGTGATCCAAGTATCATGTCGAGGTACTTGGATCTAGTTGTGAATTTTCTAGTAATTCTCTTAGTTTAAGTATTACACTTTTTAATATGAAATTATCCTCCTCAAGTTTTGGGGGTTTCAGGTTGGATTGGCTTAATTGTTGAGTTTGAGTTCAGTTGATCGTTAAGTATTTTATTTTGTAGATTTAATTCATTTATTTTGTTTTCAGATATAGTTAATTTTTTATCTAAACATGCAATAATTTTAAAGAACTTTTCACTTAAACCAAACTATACCTCATCGGAATCTTTGGAAATGAGTGCAGACTCGTGGCTCGATTCGAGTTTGGACCTGTCTTCCAATTCTCTCTCTGATTCTGATCTGTATGCCATCAATGCGAGGTAGTTGTTAAGCTTTGGTTCTTCACCGTCTGATTCATCTCCGGATGATTCGTCCCAAGTTGCCTTAAGGGCTTTCTTTTTCTTGAGATTTGGGCAGTCGGTCTTGTAGTGTCTCTTCTTGTTGCATCCAAAGCATGTCACATTCGTCTTGTCGTTGTTGAAGTTTGAGGTTGAATTGATCTTCTGTAGGTCCCTTTTTGTGAATTTTTTTTTCTTCTGGTGAATATTTTTCTTACTAGGTTCATCAGGTGTTCTTCATCATCTGAATTTGAGTCAGACTCGACTTCAAGTTCTGGCTTAGTTTTGGATTTTCCTTTTGACGTTCCTGCAACAAGAGCAATATCTTTCTCGATTTTAACTTTAGTCTGTTCGTGTAGCTCTAATTCACAAAAGAATTCATCTAACTTTAATTTAGACAAATTCCTCAGAATCTTATAGGCATCTACGATGGATATCCTGTTAGAATTTGAGGGATGTCCTAAGGCAATCACCTTACTATTTTCTATTTATTTGATAAGTATAGATTCACTATTTTAGTCATATTATATGTTTGATTGTCTTAAACTCATTTACTGAATGTCCGTAATATAAGTCATAGCATGAGAGAATTTGAAATTGGATCGCAACTAGTGATTATCTCTACATGTGCAATTATAAATATATTGAAATTTCCCTAGTCGTCAAATTGATGTATTCGAACATCATCAATTCTGTAAGATTAGCACGGGTTCCTTGGTTTGGCCAAGCAGTTGTTTTCTCATTGGTTGGAGACATTGGGATGTTGAAAGTTAAACGTGTATGTTGATTATGGTAATTAGTTTATTAGAGTAACTCATTGTAAAACTTCATATGATTCTCTACATATATATAGATATGTCTGTGAAGTTCTTACAGCAGCACGAGTGCAAGTTTCCTTCGACTTGAGGTATACAAATCATCTTGGTCATGGAGAGTTATACTTTAACACTTTAAGTAAGCATCTCATTGAGGTGTGGACCTGGGATAATTGTGTATAAGTTGAAGTGCTCGAAGATATTTGGATAGCCTACAGAGGATTCACTACTTCTTGCGAGGAGACGTATACGCTATGACCACTCATTAGGATTATTACTCAAAGTCTTTGGCCAAAGCATCATATGTTAAGAGTGAGAGACTCTTATACACATGTACGAGTAATTTAAATCCGCAGAATGAGGAAGTATTACTTGGGCTAGGTGTGACGTAGTCAGCCTAGTGGGAACCAAGCACATAGACCATGTCTTGAACCAAGTGGGTATAAGATGAGTGAAAGGAACGAGGTATGACTTACTGTACCTACTGAAGGGTTTAGAATTAATTCTAAAATCAACTATGATTTTTCGGCTAATTGGAGATCATGATGTACTACTAGGTGTCACTCATGATTATTCTATAATTAAGTAGTTAATTATGGACGACCAAGATAAACTGAGAAACTATTGGGTCACACACATTAACGAGTCTCTAAAAGACGTAAAACAAGTTAAAGAATATGATTCTTAGATCAAGAGATAAATGTTTGGTTGGACCATACATAAGACAAATATGGAAATATTTGTCGCAATGGAAGCGCGGATGGGCCACATCTCTTATGGAAGAGATGGACCATATTTGGTTTAATCATAAATTAGTCATGAACTAACTTGGTTTAGTTGTGAACCAAACCAATGGATTAATGTGCTAATTTTTGGTTAAGGGATAATGGGTTAAATTTGGGCTTTTTAATCCAACTCATTAATGAGGGTTATATATCGATATGGTTGTGAGAAAATTAAATACAAGAGATCATTAATTGGCTTGTAAGGTTTTTGGAAAACCTTAATCTAATTTCTCTTCTCCTCTCCCTCTCCCTTCTCTCTTTGCCGCTGCCAACAAGGGGAAGCCCTCCCCTTGTTGCCGTGACCACCAGAAGGAAGAAATCTCTTCCTTGTGTGCTTCTCTTCCTCTTCCTCTTGATCTCACTTCTTCACCCATGGCTAGTAACTTCCAAAGGAGAGGCTTGTACTCAAGGAGTTGTTTTGAGGAGCTCAACGTGGATATGAATAGAGGTGAGGTTTGACAATGTCGCTACGGTTGATGCCCTTCTTGTTACAAGGTCATCCGTAAGGTACACCTAGCATAAATTTACTTTTCATAAAAATTTAGTTATGCGATTATATTTGGCATGTTGTATCCTTGTATGCGTGTGGTGTGTGCATTGTAATAATTTAGGAATTATTATTGTTTTATTTTTTCGCTGTGTATGTTTACGAAACATGTTTTAGCACACACCGCATCGGGCATATCCCAACATGTCCACAGTGCATTTCGAGGAATGCATTTAGAGCGTACCTTATGAGATCCTGGTTCTCCATTTGGTGGCTGATGGTGTGAAGTCCATTGAGGATATCCTTTATCCTCACATGTAGTTGACTGGCAGTCTCACCTCCCTGCATTTTTATATTAAATAATTTATTTAAATACAGATCTCTTTTTTTTTTTACCTTTGTGTCGTTGGTCTCCTCGTGTAATTTTATGAGTTTGTCCCATAGCTCTTTGGAGTTTTCATGTGGGTCGATGCAGTTCAACTCCTCTTTTGTTAGCCCGCACTCGTGTTGAGGGCCTTGGAGTCAACTTGTGCCTTCTTCTTCATTTCCAGATTCTAATTTTTTGGGTTCATTGGAATTTCGGCTTTGTACATTGGTGCCTTGTACCCTCTAGTGACGTTGAACCATTGTCGAAATCAATTTTCAAGTACACCTGCACCGCTTCTTCCAATATGAGAAATCGTCCCCGTTGAAGAGTGGGGGATGAACGGTACTGTACCCTTCACTTTGGGACATTTTAGAACTGTAGATAGAAAACTAGCAAAAAGGTACCAAGACTTGATCTTAGATTAGCATTGTTTGAGAAGAATAAGAAATTTCGAAGAACTCGAGTGGTGTTGCACCAACTTCGAGTTAAAACCGAATGAGAAAAATTATCTGAATAGGTAAAGTTTTACTAATTCAAATAAAATATGAAAAATAAAAAAACTTTTGAAGATGATTCCCCCGGCTTGATTGGTGGTTGCACCAATTCAGAGCAGAACCTGATCTGATACCACTTGCTTGTTGGATCAAGTCGCACATAAGAGGAGGGGGGGAGGTGAATCACATGATTTTCAAAAACTCGATTTTACAGTTTTAAAATCATGAGTGCGTGTAGCGTAAAAAGGAATAGGTGAAAAAAACAAAGAGCACAGAAAGAATGTAAGCGGTTTACTTGGTTCAGAGCCTTCGATGATTCCTCCAAGACTCAGGTCTCGCGGACCTATCGATGGGTAATCCACTAAAAGCCTCTTCTGGTACCTCCGGAAGAGGGAATCGAGTATACGAATAGGGACAGTATAACAACCTACACTTCCCTTTTAATGCAATAGTATTAAGAATGTAATACTAATGAAAATGTTACCCAACAGGTTGGAGAGCTCGGTGTGTTACTGTCCATCTGTCGGAGATGATCGGACATTCCAGAAGCGTAGCTCAATGGCAGACAGACTTTCTAGAGCAGCAGTAGGAAACAAGAGTAGTCGGAAGCTTAAACAAATAATGCATAGCAGCTCGTATATGTGTTCTGTCTTGAAGCCTTCTTGAGAATGTCTTATATAAGGCATGGAAGGCCCCTTCCATAGGCATTGAAGGTGCCTTCGACTTGAGAAAGTTGATCCCGAACAACCCGACTTCTATCCGCGACTTCATCCAAATCATGCGGAAGGCGCTTTCTATAAACAGTATGAAGGCGCCTTCGGACACTGCTCATCTGAAGGCTTTTGTACTCTTTTTCTCCAAAAAATGTGTTAGTCCAAAACTAAATAATAACCTTCAATAAAAATGTTAGCACAATAATAATAGAGAGTAATAATTAGTTACTGCCCTCTCTGGACCAGGAACTAGTCAAGGTCTCAGTTTAGCGATCCAAAATGGACCTAAAATGGACCGACGCCTACTGTCCCCTCAATCGGGATGCGTCCTCACTTAGGCATCTCCTCCAGTAACTTACCTTTATTTATCAGTTTTCCAGTTGTTTGGTTCGCAAATCCAGCTGGACTTCCTGCCAGATATCCGGTCGACCAGTTGACCTATCTGGACTTCTTGCCAGCTATCCGATTAGCCCATTGACCTAGTTGGGCTCCCCACTAGCTATTCGATCGGTTTGTCAACCTAACTGGACTTCTTGCCAGCTATCTGATCGGATCGTCGACCTAGCTGGGCTTCCCACCTGCTATCCAATCGGCCTGTTGACCTAGCTGGACATGTTAACTCCTGCACACTTGGTCAAGTGGTTAGATCACAACAATACCTAACTTAACTTTACTTATTATTCATCAAAATTTGAGTTAGACCATTAGTGTAAATTGCACCAACAATCTCCCCCTTTTTGATGTAATGACAACCTAGGTTAAGTTAGGAAAAAGAATATGCAAACATAAATAAACAAATGCCCTTAAGCTCATCTGGGCTTTGCCCGACCGAGCGTATACACAGTCTTATATTCGTTGGGCCTTTGCTCGACCAATCATATATTAAATACTCTATATAAGGCTAAATGCCCTTAAGCTCGTCCAGGTTTCACCCGATCGAGTGTATATATAGAGTCTTACATTCG
Source organism: Zingiber officinale (assembly GCF_018446385.1). Lineage (NCBI taxonomy): Eukaryota > Viridiplantae > Streptophyta > Magnoliopsida > Zingiberales > Zingiberaceae > Zingiber > Zingiber officinale. Next base: position 7,862,794 of record NC_055998.1, read on the forward strand.
TTCGACCCTTGCTCGACCGATCATATATTAAAGACTCTATATAAGGCTAAATTCCCTTAAACTCGTCCGGGCTTCGCCTGACCGAGCGTATACATACAGTCTTATATTCGTTCGACCTTTTCTCGACCAATCATATATTAAAAACTCTATATAAGGCTAAATTCCCTTAAGCTCGTCCGGGCTTCGCTCGACCGAGCATGTACACCGAATCTTTGATTCAATCAGCAAGTGTTTAATCAACTAACTAAATGTGTTATTTCTTTCTCATAAAGCTTTGAAATACTCATATTTGGTTGGACTTATTACTGGTTAACCTTACTCAAATATTCTATTTAAGAGACTCCCAGACGTAATTTCGGGACCTTTGATATAGGGCGATCAACAAAACCAGGTAACCAATCCTGCTCTACCCTAACCTTGACCTCCTCATTATGATCCTAATATCCACATCCTCTCCTAGATCCGGTCATTATAACCATATCAATTGATATTAATATTAATATTATTATTATATTAATAATAATAGTATAAAATTAATTTCAAGGATGATAACGGGGATGGGGATTTGATCCCCGTGGGTTTGTGTAATATCCGCAAATCAATAGTTGATTAAGAGGATTCATTCAATTTAATTAAAAATTTATTTATAGATTTAAATTAATTAAGTTAACATATAATTATAGAATTTGGATTAATCAATTAAGGAAATAATAGGATATATTATATATAATATAAAATATATAATTAAATAAGAATAAGGAATGTATATAGAGAGAATTTATATGTTATGTATGTAATGTGTAAGTAAATATAGAAATAATATATTAGGTATAATATAAAATATATGATATAAATTATGTGGTTAGAAACGTGTAAATAAGAAATTATAATATAATATATGTATATAGGAATTATAAACGTGTAATGTAATATGTAATATAATATGTATATAAGAAATACGTAGATTATATATATATATATATATAGGAAAACTTGATCCATATAAATAATATAGGAAATATAAAATATACAACATAAATAATAGAAATATGAAAATTATAAGATAGATATAGGAGATTAATTTGATTCAATATAAAATTAATGACTAATATAAATGATATATTATATATATATATATAATATAAATTTAATGGAACATGTATATTTAGAAAACTATAATATATATATATATATATAATTCGATTCAATATCAAACTAATGATTTAATATTAAGAAACTCTAATATAAATTAAAAATATTACCATATATAGGTAATATATACATGGATTTATATAAATATGTAATTAGTACAAGGAATTATATAATCATGGATACATGTTTCTATTTAGACTTAGTATCAAGATCTATAAGAATAATATATAGGACTTATCATTTTGGAAATCTAACTAGTAAATAAATAAAAGTTTATGATTTTATACGCCAACTTATATGCCTCATATGTAAATTCCTAACCAATGAAATATGTTGTAGATAATAATTAAGAATTTCAAGATTTCATCACATACAAAATATATATGCATACATGAAAAATTATATAATTATGATATGGATAAAGGATAGAGATAAAAACTTAGTATGAAGTTTTATGTAAAATATATATAGGAATTAAAGGACTTAACATTTAGGGATAAAACTTAGTATGTAAAAATTTTTAAAGATGGATATAGAAATAAAATATTTGGTATGATATAAAATATATAACGTGTAAATTATAGTATCATATGTAATATGTAATATAAATGTATGTATCTCCTAAATTATAATATGTGAATAAATATTACTATAGATGGATATCTAATTAATATGGAAATAAAATATTTTATATGATATAAAATATATAATTGGAATTATATATTTAGAAACATGTAAACTATAGTATCATATATATATATATATATATATATATATATATATATATATATATATATATATATATATATATATATATATATATATATATTTTGCGCATCACACAGGATATCAATGTTTTTTTTTTCTTTTTAATTTTTTTTTAAATTTTAAATTAAAAAAATTAATTAAAAATCAATATTTCCTTGTATATAAATTCCTAATCCATAAATATATCTCCTAAACACATTACAATACTCTATAAATACTTAAATTTATTTTATTTTTTTATTTTTCTTTTTACTAAATATTATAATCCAATTGAGAAATTTGGTAAAATCTTAAAAAAAAAATAACTTTGAAACATGAACCTTAGAAATAAAATTTTTAAAAATATTTTAATTATTTTTTTAATTTAAAATTTAAAAAAAAAACGTTGATATCCTGTGCGACGCGCACAGTCGCGCACTGTGTGCATAGTGCAGGATATCATAACTATATATATATATATCTTATAATTGTGTATATGTAATATGTCATTAAATTATATAAGAAACATATGAATAATAAATTTTAATATGTGAATTAAATATTACTATGTATATATGATATAGATATGGATATATATAGAAAATTTTATCTAATATCAAATTAAAGGCTTGATATACATATAATAAGATTTAATTATATGGCATAGTTGATATAATTTAGACAAAATTAAAGCCTCCACTTTATATAAAAACCCTCAACTAGAACCCAATGTCTTCTATTCATTGCCACCGACCCTAAGGAGATTTCCCCCACCCTTTGTTTCTCCACCGGTTCTAGAGTTTCAAGGGAAGATAAGGAGTAATAGCTAAGTACTTAAGGCATATTCTCAACCATGTTATTGTTTTAGTTTAGTTTCTATGTCTTGTGTGTTTCGAATTTTGAAGCTTGTAAGGTGTTGGTTGTTTCCTTGCTAAGGATGTCATATTTCGGCCATACAAGTCTAGCATGTTTTCAATTATGTTAGTGCCTTAGTTTAGTTTATATACCTTGTGTGGTTTCAGATTTTTGGAAGCTCGAAGGGTTTTGGTTTGTTTTCTTGTTAAGGATGTCATGTTTCGGCCGCACAAATTTAGCATGTTTTCAATTATGTTAGTGCCTTAGTTTAGTTTATATAACTTGTGTGGTTTCGAATTTTTGGAAGCTTGAAGGGTTTTGGTTTGTTTTCTTGTTAAGGGTGTCATGTTTCGGCCACACAAATTTAGCATGTTTTCAATTATGTTGGTTCCTTAGTTTAGTTCCTATGCCTTGGGTAGTTTTGGATCTTGGAAAGCTTGAAAGGTTTTGGTTTGATCTCTTGGTAAGGATATCATGTTTCAGCCATACAATTTAAGCATGTTTTCAATTGTGCTTGTGCTCTAGTTGAGTTTCTATGTCTTGTGTAGTTTTGGATTTTGGAAATTCTAGTTTAGCCAAGCTTATGTTTCCTTCTTGTTTGTCATCAAGGTAACTTTATATGCTAGATGTATTTTCGGATTTGCAATTTAGGAAAGCTTATGTTTTTTTCTTGCTTGATATCATGATAACTTTACATGCTACATGTATTTTCGGAAATTTTAGTTTAGGCAAGCTTATGTTTCCTTCTTGTTTGTCATCAAGGTAACTCTATATGCTATATGTATTTTCGGATTCCCAATTTAGGAAAGCTTATGTTTTCTTCTTGTTTGATATCATGGTAACTTTACATGCTGTATGTAATTTTTGGAAATTCTAATTTAGTCAAGCTTAGGTTTCCTTCTTGTTTGTCATCAAGGGAACTTTATATGCTACATGTATTTTCGGATTTTCAATTTAGGAAAGATTATGTTTTCTTCTTGCTTGATATCATGGTAATTTTACATGCTACATGTATTTTTGAAAATTTTAGTTTAGGCAAGCTTATGTTTTCTTCTTGTTTGTCATCATGGTAACTTTACGTGCTACATGTTGTTGGTGCAGCGGCGGAGCTAGTGAGAGGGTGCAACGTCTGTAAACAAAAATAAAATCTTTTCCTTCTTTCCAACCAAGATTAGTAGCGATATCATAATTAAAATAAATTGAAATGAACAACTAATTAAAAAGAAAAGAGGCAAATAGATTTGACTTACTTACAACGTAGGTGGTTGTTAATCCAAGGTGGTTGCAAAGCTCTACTAGAAATATCTCCTTCTCTGTAGGCGGAGAATCCTCTTACACTCTTTGAAAAGCTCAGAAAATCTCTAGGAAATGATTACAGTTGTTGTTCTGAAGTTGTTGTATCTTTCCTAAGTCCAGGAGTCCTTTTATAGCCCCTGAAAATTCTATCCATAAGCCTGAGGGCACCTCCCAATGAATGGAGGGCGCCTCCAAGGTGGATGCAGCGGCTAAAGTTTTATCCGCTGCCAACGTTCACTTTGACTGGTTGAGGGCGCCTCCCATGGCATGGAAGGTGCCTCCCATGTTCTATAGAGGGTGCCTCCAAGGCATGGAGGGTGCCCTCCGCCTAAAGGAGGCGGAAGCGCATGGGGCACCTTAGAGGAACTCTCAACACTTTGTTGAGGGTGCCTTCAGCAAGGCTTTCTAGCTCCTTTTGATCTTATGAAGCTCTGATCGCTTGGGTGATTGCGGTCAACTGAAATATGGTTCACTCGAATTCAATTTCCGACCTTCTCCTCGAGCAGGCTTGTGAGATACGACAAAACCAATAACGAAAGGGTTATAGGAGAATAACCTATAGGAATTTATGGGAATTTTTGGGTAATTTTCTGGAATTATTTGGAGGTTATATGGAGGAGTTAAAGGGGATAACTTGTTAAGTATTAAGTGGTACAAAAAATCACCATTTGAGGATTTGATTAAGGATCTAATAATAGTTTAATGTTAATCAAGTCCTACCCTTATAAACAGGGAACAGTAGCCCTAAGTTATCGTCGTCTCCTTCATTTTTCCCCCTTTCGCCCGATTCTGCCAAACCAACCTCGCGACGACGCCTCCACACTCGAGCTCATGGCGACGCTTAGCCCGCCGATCGTCCAATCTTCCTAGCCCTCTACCCCTTGTCTACAGCGTCTCCGAAGGCCCTTCTCCTCAGATTACTGCTTCGCGCGAGGAATCTCCGGCCGAGAGGAGCGGATCTAAGCTCCGGTGACACCGAGGGTGGCATCGCCTGTTCCCGGCTTGATAGTGGCGAGGACTTGTACTCCCAGCAGCTGCCTCGTATCCCCACACCTAGAGTCGAGCCGATCTTGTCGGGTTTCTCCTTGCCGATTGTGGAGGTGTCCGACATCAAGGTATATGAGGTGAGGATGGTTTAGATTAGGGGTTTCTCTTAGCTATGGAGGTTGTGATTTGAAGCCAGGATGCAAGCATATGTTGATTTAGGTATTGTTCTGGCAGTGATTCACGGTAGTAGTCCCTGCCACAATTTCCAACTATTGTTCTTCATCCGTAGATAAGTAGGTAAGGAATCTACAACTCTAAACGGTAGATATGTGGCTCTAGGTGTTGGATATAATTCGAATTGTGTTGATTTGTGTGATGGCAATGGATGTAGGCTCTGTAGGAGCTTTATTTGTGGATCTTGGCAGCAGGTATCACTAGAGGACCTGTGTCGGCGATTTCAACTTCGGGCAAAGAATCATCAGAGGTAAGTTTTGATATAAGATAAGTTGTGGGTGTTGGATAAGGGTGAAGATGAATCTGTACCAGTGATAGTTGGGTTTAGGGAATAAATGCATGATTTGCTAGCTCAAATTTTGATAGTATAATGTAGGGGGGTTTTGGTTGGTTTGTGTGGTTCAGTAATGGAGATTAGTAGATTAGTGTGTGTTTATTTGGGTAATGAACGAACTCGGATTAATTACCTATCTTGTATATTGGTTTAGTTATTCGGTTTCTTAAGTATATGGTTAAAAATTGATACGTTGATGCAGGACATTGATCGAGACGGAAGTCGGGACGAAGTTGACATTGGATTCAGCCTACACCTAGAGGCGAGTATTTCTTGACTTGATTCTTTAGTTATTGCTCTTGGTGCATGAGTAGTTAGGATAAAGTAGAGTTTTACCTTGACTCCACTCGTATTATGTCTTGTGCTTGATACTTTATCCACTCAATCTTCGAGATGCTCATATTCGTATCTATACAGTCTCCCGTTGTTATCCCTGATAATTAGCAGATACTAGATACCATGTTACCTGTTTGGACTATTGTTTATTTATGCTTCGTATTGAGCATGCGGCTTCATGTAGCATACCTATTTTCTGTATATATGATGACTGTTGCATTGTTCGCATCATGTCATTGCATGCATCGTCGATGACCTTGGCTCCCTTGTGGTTGAGACGGTCATTGGCTTGGGCCGCACGCTCGACTACTCATGGGTAGTGGTAGCTGGAGCGTATCGCATGTCCTGTCATGTCCCCCACTCGCGCACTCATGGGTAGTGTCAGCTGGAGTCGCGAGCAGTAGGGACCCCGTCGCAGACGTAGCTATTCAGCTGCTATGCAACTACCCCCTCGGCCACTCGAGAGTAGTGGTAGCTGGAGTAGTGTACAGTCTGTCATTGTCCCGGCCTCTCGACCATACTGGGGTCATGGTACTAGAGGGGTGGGCGGGAGTGACCATCCGAGCATACGCTATTTTCTGTTATTCTTGATTATGCCGTTATATGCTTACTGTTCAGTTTTCTGTTATCTCATACCTGTATATATATGCTTGGACACTGATTACTGTGACAGTATATCTTACCTGTGATCTTGGTAGTTATGAGCAGTACTATAGCAGTTTATGTTACCTCAGACCTTATACTCCTAGCTTAGGATATGGTTTCAGGTATGAATATATGCTTTGTTTACCTAGTAGTATTGCTATTTATCTTCCCGAGACTGTATCCTGTTGTATATATGGCTCTTTATATTACTCATGCATTATCTATTCTTTACTCGCTGAGTTTTATACTCACCACCTCGTACATTGGTAATTTCACTAGGTTGCCGATAGTGATGCCAGTACACTTGGGGGATCTCGACTGCCAGTCCCACGTCGCTTTCGAGGACGGATTTTCGTTTTTGTTTAGCTTTCTGGTTGTGAGTTGAACTTTTGAATTTGGTATTGTAATAACCCTTTTTGGACTTGATGTTATTCTGTGATTGGTTTTGTTTTGTCGAGGGGTCAAGCCGGGCTGGCCCGCGGTGAGTTTTTTTTGGTATTTTTGGTGTTTGTTGGTTGTTTTCCGCTGTGTTTGATTTACCAGCCGAGTGGGGTGCTTATTATCTGTGTAGATGTGTTTAGTTCTAGCTGAGTTGGCTATATTTTGCATATGTATATCTGTTAGCTATGTATACTAATTCATTTGTCACGGCTACATGGGAGGTGCTGTCTGATTTTCGTTGAACAACCTTACTCTTGGGGCGTGCCAAGGCTTTCGCTCCGACTTCTCATCCCTCGAACGTCGCGTACATTCTTCTCATCCATCGGTGTACTCTTCCGCAGCTCTTTCGTCCCTCGGATGCACTGAGCCCGTTGGCTCCCTTCCCGTGTTATCTTTCTCGCTAGTTGCATCTTCCACTCAACTTTCTGCGTTCCTAAGCTCCTGCACACTTAGACATAGGGATCAAAACCAAACAAGACCTGACCTAAACTGGTTGATCACATCAAAACAACCACGGGGATCAACAATCTCCCCTTTTTAGATGTGCATTAACCCAAATTCAAGTTAGGGTAAAAATAGACAAGTAGTGAAAAAAACATTCTAAGTATAAAGTTTGCAATAAAAGAAATTGCAACACCAAGTATAAAATAAATTGATTTGTATTCAGAATTTTTATAAAAAGAATTCTAATTCCCCCTAAACTTGTACTCTCCCCCTTGATTACATCAAAAAAATATGGAGATTTTTTTTTAAAAAAAAAAACTTGATTTAATAAAAACAAGTAAAAGAAATTTAAAACTATTTCTACCTTACGAAGTTTTCCAAAAATTGACAAACATTGAAAGAAATTAGCCTAATTAATTTCACAAGCTTATCAAATTTTCAATTAAATATATAATTCAATAATCGGCTTCCAGGTTGTGGCGAGGCACTAGGCTTTCTTGGTTATTGGATAATCAACCACTTCTAGACAAAGTCTTTTAGAGAATTTAAACATTTAATCTTTTCTGAAAGCCTTAGAAAAGTATTTAATCTAAGTAAGATTTTGGAACTCAATATAGGTTCCTTTCTATTGGGTTAACTAAGAATTTGGGGGATACATATTCTCTGAGAATTTTTCTAAGTTGACCTTGGTGATGTCTAATATACCAATTTGATTTACCATAAATTATAAGTTTTGAGTTTTGAAAGTTATTCAAGCATGCATGATCATTTTTCAATTTTTCGATTTCTATTTTTAATTTTCTAATTTTAGATTATCATACAATTGTAGAGGACATGTTTTTGCTAAATTCAATAATTTAGCATTTTCCTTTTCTAGTTTAATTAGATCTTTAGTAAGACTTTTAATAAATTTAAAGGACTGTTTGGGAGATAGAGCACGTACCTCATTTACTTCAATTTCTGATGCTCTCCCTTCATCGCTGTTTTCTTTCAATGATCCTCCCTCTTAATCTATGTTCATCTCTGAGCTGGTCTCATCTTCTTCTTGATGGATTGCCATTAGGACTAGTCCAGCGTATGCTTCAATTTCAGATTTAGAGGATGATGACTCATCCCACGATACTTTGAGGTTATGTTTGGATTGAACTAGCTTCTTATTCTTTTCTTTACCTTTGTTCTTCGATTTCGGGCAGTCATCTTTGATGTGTCCATCTTCGTTGCAATTATAGTATCGGACGGTCCTTTTGTTTCAATACTGCTTTCTCATCCGTGACTTAAATTTATTAGATTTAATAAATTTATTGAACTTCCTTACCATTAGCGCTACTTCATTTTCATCGATTAATTCTTTGGAGTCTGAATCATTAGTTCTTGCCTTCAGGGCAACATTCTGACTTGATCCTTTTCTTTTTCCTGTGCATTGAGATTCATGTAATTCGAAAGTAGAAAAAAAATTTTTTAAAGTACTTACCTCGAGATCTTTGGATATATAGTAGGAGTCTACTATCGTTGTCTATTCGGGTGTTCTTGGGAACACATTTAATGCATACCTTTGTGCATCCTGATTCGTTACTGTTTCTCCGAGGTTTGTTAGTCCGGTAATCAGCTCCTTGATTCTTTAGTGTAGTTGTGCTACTGACTCTCCTTCTTCCATCCGGAGGTTCGTCAGTTGATTCCAGAGCATGCCCCATCTTGCAAGCTTTGTTTCGGAAGTTATTCGTGTAATTCCAGGAATTTCTCCCAAAATTCCTTTACTGAGTCGTAGCTGCCAATTCGATTGACCTCATGGGGCGGAAGAACGTTGAGCAGATGGAATTCTGCTTTACCGTTTGCCATGAAATTAGCTTGCTCCTTCTTCGTCCGCTGATATTCTTCTTTGTCTTTTGTAACTATAAAATCATATTTCATTGTTACAAGAATTTCAAAATCTGTTTTGAAGAATATCTTCATTCAGCGTTTCCATTGTGCGAAGTCTCTCTCAAACTTTGATGGATGAATGCTTGTACTGGCCATCGTCTTGATCTTGATGCTTCAGTTGGCGGTTAGTGCTTCTGAGGCGGTTGGGCTCTGATACCACTTGTTGGTGCAGCGGTAGGGTTGGTGAGAGGGTGTAGCATCTGTAAACAAAAATAAAACCTTTCCCTTCTTTCTAACTATAAAATATGACAACAAATAATAATTAAATAATAAGGTTTAATAGGCAAATAGCGTTAATTTTCTGGAAATTTTTCGGAACTCGTATAACGTAATTGGAAGGGATGTATTTGTGGGCTTGAGGAAAGCATGTTGGGAATACCCAATTTAAGTAGGAGTTGATAAGGAAATAACTTAGGCTTTAATTAAAATAAACCTAAGGCTACGTTTGGTAGGGTGTAATCTGCCTTGTAATGTAATCAGGATTACATTACAAGGCTGATTATTTTATTTGTTTTAACTTTAAATCTGTAATGTAATATAATCTTGATTACAAAATGTAGTGAAGTTTTGTAATCTGGATTATAAAGCAAATGCTATATAATCCGATTACATTACAAAGTCACTGTTTAACCAAAATTTGAATGTCGAATATACCCCTAGTTAGCCAACCGCCCGTCGGCCGCCGCCCGCCCACTGCCCTTCGACGCCGGCGTTCACCGGTCATCGGCTGCCACCGGTCACCGGTCGTCGGTCGCCGTCGTTGATCACCGGTTGTCGGCCGCCACCGTTGGCCGCCGGCCGCCGCCGTTGGTCGCGTGCCACTTCCGCCGTTGATCGCCGGTCGCTGCCGCCACCGCCGTCGGTCACCGGCCGCCGCCGCCACCGCCGGTCGCCGTCCGCCGCCGCCGGTCGCCGGTCACCGGCCGCCGCCACCGCCGGTCGCCGCCGCCACCACCGTCGTCGGTCGTCGACCGCCGCTACCGCTGGTCGCCGGCCGCCGCAGCCGCCGGTCGCCGACCGCCGCAGCCGCCGGTCGCCGGCTGCCGCCGTCGGTCGTCGGTCGTCGCTACCGGTGGCTGGCCGCCGTCGCCGGCCGGTCGTCACCGGACGCAAGCTCTGACAGAGGTGAGGCGGCCGTCGGTAGAAGTCGCAGGATATTTTTGTCATTTTATAATAATATGAATTACATTGCTTATAAAAAATAATGGATACCAAACAAAAGAATGTAATCACCCTTGTAATCAAAGATTACATATATTATATTACCAAACGTAGTAATATAATCAAGATTACATTATATTACATTACAAATTTGATTACATTACAAGCTCGATTACATTACATCCAACTAAACGTAACCTAAGTTTTCTTGATTAATAAACTTTCCTTTTTATTTCTTATTTCCCTTCCTTTTCTCCTTATTTTTACCCATGCCTAATTTCCTTGCGCCGACCTCCCCTGCACCCGATCTTAGGGATGACAATTTCACCCGAACCCGATGGAGGATCCGACCCGAATGGAGGAGGGTATAGAGGGACTATCAATACCTGATACCCGACCCGAATACCCAATTAAATAATATATATACATATATTAAAGAAAATTTTCTTTTTCCAAAATCAATTTACTATTTTTGTTGATATTAGGAGGAGACTATATAGATGTTTAATCTATTTTTTTAATTATATAGACTATATATATATATATATATATATATATATATATATATATATATATATATTTTAATAGGTTGTTAATTTTAATATATTTTTGTTGAATGATAATAGTTGGATAGAAAGAAGAAAAATTATAACTATAGAAGATATCCGATCATTTAATGGGTATGGGTATACCCATCGGAGATCCTATACCCGATGGGTATGGGGACGGAGGATATAGAATCCGACCCGAACCTGACCCATTGACATCCCTACCCGATCTCCTCTTCCTCGATCTCGCGACACCGCCGAGCTTCTCCTCTCTTCCTCTCTTCTCCCGAGCGTCGGCAGCCGGCCAATAGCCCTTTGCCCTATCTTGAATCGCGTTGCCTCTCCTCTTTTCCCCGATCTCTCACCGTGCCCTAGCCTCCCGCGGCATCTCCTTATGCGATCCTCATCTTCCTCACGTCGCCAACGCCGATCTCCTTCTCCTCTCCCCTCTTACGCCGATCAGCCGGCACCGACCAATGCCCGAACGTCAGCATCGGCTGTTGAGAGCCACTGGTCTTCACCTCGCCGTGCCCTAGTTGTCGCCCCTCCTATCATGTCACTCCGTCGCCACCGCATGGAGAACGCCGACACCCTACGGTTGACACCGAGGTTTTCCCTTTTCCTCTCTTCTGCTGACGTCGTCGACAAACCTTCGGTTTCTCCACTGCTTCTCTTCCCCTCTTCCTAGCACCAGCTACCGACACTATGCCCTATCGACGACGTTGTCGTCTCTTGACTTGAGTAGCGCTGCTATCCTTGTACCCTAACACCGGTCGACTAGCCGTCCAGTGCCAGCAGCCACCTTGTTATCAGCATGAGTCTCTGGCAGCAAGGGTTTCCGGCTAATGTCTCCAGTAGCACACACTTTTCGGCTGTGAGTCAATAGTGAAGCATCGATGTTTGGGTAAGTTTTGAAGTTTAGTTCATTTATACGTTGAATTAGACTAGTGGTGAGTGATTGTTGTTTGAATTAATTAAAGTGGATGAATTAAGTGTGTATTGATCTTAGAAGAGAAGATGACCATGATTAAATTGATTAACTCATAAGTAGGATTGAAGTGAAGGAATTGTGAATTTAGCTAAACCTAATTGGATTAATGAAGTAGGTTAATTATTTTGATTAGGGTTTTCTCTAATTAGGTTGGGGATTTTATTTAGCTATTTGTTATATATGTAATTAGCTAAATACGTTATGTGATCGCAGAACTTTATTTCAAGGTGAGCATCTCGACTTGGGATTGTTTAGCACGATCTACGTATAAAGGCGGGTACCTTTGACTTATCTTTTTTGATATGTCATTTTGATATGCATAGTAGGTTATAGCTAATAGCAATGATCATGTATATATTTACCTTGGTATGCCACTATTAGATACATGTAGCTTTCTTTTATTGTTGTCTGATATACATTCATATTTATATACTCTTGAATATTGTCATGTGTATTTTGTTCCTAGAGGTTGTGGCATACTATGTTTTGCTATGTTTAGGACTAGCTTCCTAGATTTTATTATCTGGCATGTGTATCTAGTTTTGTGATACCTAGATCATTGTTATAGGATTCTTTTTCCTTTTTGGTACATATTATTTGGAAATGGTTATGATCAGGATTTACATGCTTAGTGTCATGCACCATCTTGCATGATTGCATGCTGTACGATTATTGACTCCATTATTGTTGAGCACATCGCCAGTTACATGGATCTGCATACACAACCACTCATGGGTTAGTGGTATATCAGGCAGGGTGTGTGGCAGTTTGCTCTGTCAGTGCTCCGTTGGACCACTCATGAGTAGCGTGATGCAGCGTGGTAGCATGACAAGGATCCCTCCTCTAGATTGTCTCAGGGAGATAAGAGCATTGAGCTCCCCCACTTATGATTTGGGGTAGGAGGATAGGTGTATTCCGATAGCATCTTATCCACTCGGTCACTCAGGAGCAGTGATGGTAGAGTACACAGTTGTCATACCCCTACCCACTCGGTCTCACCATCACGTGTGAGATGGCTGACTGGCGTCAGGGGTGACACATGTCGTTTTGCATCATTTACATGATTGTATTTATTGTTTGTGATTGCTGCATATTGGTTGCTACATTTTAGTGGTTGCATATGATTGACATGCATACAGGAGGCATGAGGTATTTGGTCTGACGATCGTATGTTTTGGATAGGAGGTCCTAGTGAGTACAGTTATTCTTCTGTTGTCTTTCAGTTTGCATTTCCTATCATTGATCAGAAGACTGTATTTCATGATTATTATTGTTAGTTATATTCTTATTATGCATGTCCTTTGATATCCGTTGAGTTGTTGAACTTGCACCATTAATATATTTTTATTCCAGATATTAGGTAGAGGTATATGGAGTCGCTTGGAGTATCCTGTCTGCTGATTCCCATGTCACATCAGAAGATTGTTACTGTTTTCATTTGTGTTTTATTAGTTTTATGTATTAAATGTATTTAGCATTGTATATTCTGATTTTGATTATGGATTGTGGTGATGTGGTGTCTTATATTATTTTGTTGTGCGGTAAGCTTAGCCAGCTAGTAGTCTTGTTTTTGGTTTGTAATGGTTTCTATCGTTTTTCACTATATTTTTAGTTTTTGTACAACCAAGTGGGATGCTTAATATATATATAACTACGTGGTTGTGAATATTTTGTTCCAGCCGAGTGGGCTAAGTATAAACTGCGTGGTTGTGTATATATTCCAGCCGTGTGTAACTGATGTATATTTTTGTATGTATAAATGTTTCAGATTGTCACGTGTACAGGGGAGATGTTGTCAGATTTTTCCTCTGGCTGGGACGCCCCCGGGGTGTGACACCAACTAAGATTAGTAGCGATATCACAATTAAAATAAACTGAAATGAACAACTAATTAAAAAGAAAATAGACAAATAGATTTGACTTGGTTACAACCTAGGTGGTTGTTAATCCAAGGCGGTTGCAAAACTCTACTAGAAATATCTTCTTCTCTGTAGGCAGAGAAGCCTCTTACACTCTTTGAAAAGCTTAGAAAATCTCTAGGAAATGATTACAGTAGTTGTTCTGAAGTTGTTGTATCTTTCCTAAGTCCAGGGGTCCTTTTATAGCCCCTGGAAGTTCTATCCATAAGCCTGAGAGTGCCTCCCAATGGATGGAGGGCGCCTCCAAGGTGGATGCAGCGGATAAAGTTTTATCCACTGCCAACATTTATTTTGGCTGGTTGAGGCGCTTCCCATGGCATGGAGGGCACCTCCCATGTTTTATGGAGGGCGCCCTCCGCCTGAAGGAGGTGGAGGCGCATGGGGCGCCTCGAAGGTGCCCTCAACACTTTGTTGAGGGTGCCTTCAGCAAGGCTTTCCAGCTCCTTTTGACCTTCTGAAGCTTCGATCGCTTGGGTGATTGCGACCAATCGAAATAGGGCTCACCCGAACTTAATTTCCGACCTTCTCCTCGAACAGGGTTCCGCTCCGGCTTCTTATCCCTCGAACGTCGCGTACGTTCTTCTCGTCTACCGATGCACTCTTTCGCAGCTCTTTCGTCCCTCAGATGCACTGAGCCCGTCGGCTCCCTTCCCGTGTCATCTTTCTCGCTAGCTGCATCTTCTGCTCGACTTCCTGCGTTCCTAAGCTCTTGCACACTTAGACACAGGGATCAAAACCAAACAGGACCTAACCTAACCTGGTTGATCACATCAAAACAACCACAGGGTCCAACACATGTATTTTCGGATTTCCAATTTAGGAAAGCTTATGTTTTTTTCTTGCTTGATATCATGGTAACTTTACATGCTACATGTATTTTTGGAAATTTTAGTTTAGAGAGGTCCCAAGTTACCATGAATGTGGTCTCCCCTAATAGACTAAAATATAGGTACTAACTACTGCTTAACATAGTTTTGAATATGCTGAGTCTCTCGACTCATAGATTTTGGTTCTTTTTTTTTTTCAAATAACGAAACCAATAAGGTAGGAGGCGTTGACCAGTGAGCCCGCTCGGAACAATGACAGTACAACCCGAAGACCTTCTAGATTAATTCCGCATTTAGCTATGTTTATTTTTCTTCAAGTCGTTTATGTAATTTTATTCGAACCAAGAACCGCTATAGAAGTATGAGTATGTGGCGTCCGCAGTTTATGTATTATAAAAGAAAAAAGGAAAAAAAAAACTAGGGGCATTATAGTTTGGTTATGGGGATTCTCCGAATCCGAAAAAGTGGGGATGGAGGCGGGGATGAGGGTGGGGATGGAATTCGTGGACGGGGATGGGGATGGCAAACTCGTCCTCGCCCTGTCCCATTACCATCCATACTGAGAGAGAAAGTGTGATGGAAAAAAATGAAAAAAGGAAAAGTGTGATTAGAGAAAATGAGGAGAGATTGAGGAGAGAGAAAGTATAATGAGAGAGAATGATGAGTGAGAAAGTGTAATGGAAAAAAATAAAGAGAGGGAAAGTGTAATAAGAAAAATAAGGAGAAAGAGTGTGATGGGAGAGAATGAAGAGAGGGAAAGTGTGATGAGAGAAAATAAGGAGAGAGAGTGTGTGTGTGTTAGGAGAGAATGAGGAGAGGTAAAGTGTGATGAGAGAAAATAACGAGAGAGTGTGTGATGGGAGGGAATGAAGAGAGATGAGTGTAATGAGAGAAAATGATAAGAGAGTGTGATAAGAGAGAGAAAGTGTAATGAAAAAAATGAGGAGAGAGTGTGTAATGGGAGAGAAAGTGTGATGAGAGATAATGAAGAGAGAGAAAATAATGAAAGAGTGTAGTGATGGGAGAGAAAATATGTTGAGAGGAAATGTACAATGAGAGAATGAGGAGAGAGAGAAAGTATGATAAGAGAGAATAAGGAGAGAGAAAGTGAAATAAAAGAAAAAATAAATAAATATATTAAGAGTATTTTTATCCAAAACTTAATTATTATTCTCATTTCCATCAAAACTCAATGGAGGAAATGAGTTTCATCAATACCCAAGCTTTTGAATTTTTTTCTAAAATCTTGATTTCATTCCATCAACCAAACATCAAGTTTGAAAATAAATTCATTCTCTCATTTGTAAACTCGTAAACCAAATGTCACATGAAGTTCAGATCTAGAAACATAGAAAGATAATGAAAGCATTAAAAAAAAAGAGATAGAAATAGTTTATTGAAAAATTCATAATAGGAAAATTTAAAAATAAATAAATAGAATGTTAATTGACATATGAAAAATTGATTATTTTAATATCATTATTGTAATTTTTTGAAAGTTATATAAATTTTATGTAAGAAAAGTAAAATTTATTATTATCGATACTTCATAACTTCTTAAGAACTAGCGACATAAATATAAATTTAGTATGCATAATATTAAGTAAGTTTAATCAAATATATATATAAATTTATCTTTAACCATAAAAAATTTCTAATATTTCATCCATCCTCTTCGTCTACATCTTGACGAATTTCATTTATCGTCGTCCACCTTGACATCTCATCAAACAACTACCGTTAAAAAAAAATAGAACTTTCCTATAAAACACAAAGTTCATATCTTTAATTTAAAATCAAAAATTCATTTCACCACCAGGGACGCACTGACACTCTTACAACCAGAGTCACCTTCCGACGAAGTCGTCTCATCCTCCAAAAGCACTCATTTTCCTCCTCTCATGATCGACTTCTCTGACTCATCAGGCTTTACCTCTAACAATAACAAGAAATCCAACAAAGAGATCAAATGCTAAAAAAAAAAAAAAAATGTAACACAATAGCCTGGAGATCATGAAAAGAGAATAAATAAAGTTAAGATGGAATGGTGAGGAAAGATCATCCCGATGCCCCTTTTAAAATCGATGGAATTGGACACCGTCATCGACTTGCCATATCTCTTTGCACTGCTGGGCGGAGGCAAAAGAATGATGACGACGGACAACTGCCGTCGGTTTTCCGACGATGGAGGTAACAAAGATGAAAGAGGAGGGTCGGAACATTAAGTTTTTTTTCATAAAATAAAATAAAAATAAAGAGGGATATTTAAAAAAATGAGAAAAGATACATGATTTAATTAATTCATTCAAAAATAGATAATCTTTTGAATAATATGTAAAATGAGGTATGTGGTTTGGTAAATTATCGTTTAAAAAAATAAATAACACAGAATTTAGTAAATAGCCTTACCTATCAGTATATCACACAGTGCAATCTCTGAAAAGTCTACATTGTTAAGTTTACAAGTCAAAGACATACAATACAATGTTGAATTCTCGGGGAAAACGGGGTTTTCACTTCCGGCGTCTCGTATGGTGGAGTCATTTTTCTGAAACAGACGGCATAGGAGACTTGTTCCAATGCAGGACAATATTCTGTGAAATCATTTACTTCTATGTGTGAAAAAGACATGCAAATGGAAAATTGCCGATAGAAAATTCAACTTCTTTGCCTTGCCTGCTTTCATTTAAAACACTGATGCAGTTGGTCCCCTGCTGATTTCCTATTTTTCTTCATCGAGTAAGACCCCCATGATATGATCGATGTGGAGAATAAATCTCAAACAGATTCTTGGTGAGCAACCAAAAGATATTCTGATCATTTTTAATTGTGATTCTAATACTTTGTTAGAAAATAAACTCAAATAAGAGTTTAAAATATAAAGATTATTAAAAAGAAGTTTATTTTTTGGTGTTGCTAGACCTTTAGTAAATCTTTTGCTAACTTATTTGTCATGACTTGTTCACTAGATACTCGACATAATCACCTTGTCATATGATCAGTTTGCATTCAATCATTGACTGGACTAATTTATTTGATTAAATTATTTCATTTAATTCATTATTTATACTTGGCCTACCTGCTTTATTAGTTATATCTTGTTTGACATGATAAATCATGAACTAGCATTATTAGTTCCTTTAGTCTTGCTATTCACACGTCTAACTGAACTCGTTTGACTGATTAATCCCACTCTTAATCTATTTAATTCGGCCCACCTTACCTCACTAACACGTCGTCTATCTCACCCGCTTAAATTAGTTGACTTATCCAACTCATCCATTTGTTCCAACCAAACTATCATATTTAATGTGCTCAACTAATTTGATTTATTCGGCTTGTTTGGCCTACTAAATTATTAAATTTAAAATATTTTTTAAAATAAAAATAGAATAATCTAATAGAAAAGGTGGCCCTAGAGTTATGGTGCAATGATTAGATTTCCAAGTACTAATTTTAGAATTTTAAAGTTGAGATTTAGCTATATTTTACAAATACTCTCTCATGGATTTATTGGTGCTGCATTTTTTTTCTTGACGGGGACGACTTGTGATAGAATGGGTCTTGTTTATCTCGATGAAATTTGGGGGGGGTATCGATCCCAATGCCAAAACTTTTTACCATGTTCAGTAGTTTTTCAATGGCTTCTCTTGCATTACCGGGAATGAGCGGTTTTGTTGTAGAATCATTAATTTTTTTTTGGAATAATTACTAGTAAAAGATTTCTTTTAATGTCAAAAATACTAATTACTTTTGTAATGGCAATAGGAATGATATTAACTCCTATTTATTTATTATCTATGTTACGTCAGATGTTCTATGGATACAAGTTATTTCATGTTACAAATTCTAATTTTTTGGATTCTGGACCACGAGAACTATTTGTTTCAATATGTATCTTTTTACCCATACTAGGGACTGGTATTTATCCCGATTTCATTCTCTCGTTATCAGTTGATAGGGTACGAACCTAAGAAAGCGGACCACTTCGATAAATAACCATGATCTCCTCCTAATTTATCTTTAGTTATGTGATTTCTAGGTAATCATATAATCAAGGTTATAGGAAATAAAATATAATCCTAGTATTGTTTGGTTCAACCTAAATAATGATATAACCTAATTTAATTTTTACTATATCATCCTTAATAATATTAGGATTAAAATATCTATTTAAATTATTTTAACTAAAGTTTAAATTAAAAAAAAATCAAATCCGCTTCGAATTATTATTTTTTACTATGTTCTCTTTTCCAACATTGTCTGCATCCTCCTGTGAGCCCGGCGACGACGTGGGCGGTGTCGATGTTGTCATCGAGGTGGATGGTGAGCGCGATAATGAAGTTGTCTAGAATGAGAGGGTCCTTAGTCGTTGTCCTGGGATGGTGGCGATGACAATGAAGAATTTTACAAAGGAGAGTTGTTGGTCATCGAGAAGGAGAGGGTCCTCAGCAAAAGGGTGAGTTGTTGATCAAGCAATTCTGCTCCGATGCCGGCATTGACTCCGACGATAGGTCCTCTTCTCCGACGAATGTAGGCAGGCCACTTCTTGTGAGAGACGCTTATTTGTGGCAGTGAAGAGGAGGTTATAGGTGGTACTCGTGGGGCAAGAGGAGGGATCCGCGGCGGTGTCCATGACTATGTAGACATGGATGGCCTCGAAGACCATGCAGCCCTTGACATAGAAGTAGAGGAGGGTGTTGAGGTGTAGCTCGGTTGGGGAAGGGAAGGAAGGGCAAGACGGATATCAAAGTAGAGGCAAGCGACTCCGAGGCGCTTGATAGCGGCTAGGAACGTGCGTGATCTCCAGTGATACAGCGACATCTTTGTCGATCCAAAGAAGGGAGTTTTGGCCAATTCTCACGACCTCTTTGTCGATCGCCAACTGAGGGAGAGAGGAAGATGGAGGAAGTTGCGACTTGACGAGGGAGGACAAAGAGAAGAGGGGAAAAAAAATCAGGCGATAATTATGGCAAAAAAAAAAATGTTAACCCCGGAATCATAAAAAAAAATCTTACACTTTCAAGGTGTGTTTGGTTTAAGTTATCATGTATAACTTTGGTTATGTGATTACCAAATAATCACATAACCAAGATTATGGGGAATAAAACATAACCAATGTTGTTTGGTTCAACCTAATGTAACAAAAACTTATTTGTTTGAAAGTTTTAATGAATAATCTAATTTAATATTTTACTATATTACTCAGAAGGTGTTTGGCTGAGCTTATAAGCTCTCTAAAATAGCTTAATTATAAGCTGTTTTGGAGCTTATAAGCTCTTCAAATTTGTTTGGTAAAATTTTTTTTGAACAGCTTATAAGCTGTCAAAATAAGTTGTTTTGGAGCTTATAAGCTGTTTTTAAAAAAGTATGGAAAACCCTACTTTTTAAAAAAAGATCTTATTTTAATAATTTTTTCTCTAAAATATCATAAATCCTCATCTTATTCTCCATAAATTTTTATAAGCTTAATATCTTTTTATCTCCGCCGACTTTTCTTCTAACGCTGTGTCATCTTCTCGGCCAATGCCTCTTTCCAACTTTCTCTCCTCCGGTGCAAAAATTCGCCCAAAACCCTCTATTAATAAAAATCTCAAAATCCTCTATTAATAGTATTATACCCTTTTTGGTGATTTTATTAATAAAAAGATCTTATAATACCAAACACATCAATACCTTTAAGTTGATTGTAATAAGTTCATCAAAACACTTTAACAACTTATTTTTAAAATAAGACCTAACAACTTATAAGTTGTACGAGCTTATAAACTATTTTTAATAAATTTAGTCAAACATAGTTATAAAATCAATCATATATATATCTTTTAAACTCTATTTATTTTTCTTTTTCACGTTTTTCTTTATTTTTATATGTTTTTTATTTTTTAAAATTTTTTTATTTCTTTTCAGTTTTTTTATTTTTTTCAATTTTTTAAAGTTTTTTATTTTTTTAAATTTTTATGTTTTCTTTTAAATTTTTTATTTTTTTATATTTTTTTAATGTTTTTTATTATGTTTTATGTTTTTTAAATTTTTTTACGTTTTTTCTATTTTTTTCTATTTTTTTACCTTTTTTATTATTTTTAAATTTTGTTTACGTTTTTGTCTATTTTTAAAATTTCTTAATGTTTTTTTATTTTTTAAAAATTTTTATTTTATTTTTAAAATTTTTTATTTTTGTCTTTACATTTTTTTTTCACTTTTTTGGCTTATTCAAGTGTATTTTAGGTAAAAACAATTCGTTAACCCCAGAATCAAGAAAAACCTTAATTTTTCGAGTTTTTTTTTCGATTTCGGATAGCATGTCCTTTTTGCTAATCTGTCGGGCAAGAAACATTACTCGGGAATCATCGATTATCTAAACCAAATAGGATTTTCGTTGATAACCTTGGATGGATCACCAAGGTTATCAAGGATAACCCTCAACCAAACACACCCTCAAAATTTTTGGATTCCGAGTTGTATTTCCAAATTGTTGATGTGGAAATCGTGTATTATCATAAATCACTCATTACTTAAATCAAACAAGGTTTTGGTTAATAACCTATCAAGGTTATCAATAATCTTGAATCAAACACATCTTATAGTAACTAGAAAATTTCCGTATGAACGGATAGATAAATCAATCCATTCAAAAAAGTGAATATCAATGCCAATTAAAAAAAAGCATACATAAAAATCATAAGAAAGAAACAAAATTGTAGATTGAACATTCGATTCATGGTCGCATTTGATACATTATGGCAAAAGATGAATACGTTCGTCCCCAGCGCCCCCGTCAATTCGTTCCAAGGCCAACACGATGATCGCATTCGATTCATGGTCATATAAAAAGTTGAAAAATAGAGATGCATAAAATTCCTCTCAATGTTAAATTTCGGAGGAGGATCTATTGTCCGTCATCTCCCTATCCCACCAGAACAAGGATGTCACGCTCCGGTAAGCATTGCACAATCATTCAACTGTACTCTCTCCTCTCCTCGCTGAGTATGCAAATAAATAATGCTCCCCGACAGGCTGTCGTCTCCTCTAATGTTTAAGATTTAACTATAATATTTTATTAAGAATTTGTTTCTTAATAAATAGTTGATTTGAGAATGTTGACTATGCATATACTTTTTCGATTTAAGTGACCGGTGGAAAACGGATCGGTCATCCAAGTTGGATGTTAGTGCGCAAATAAATAAGCCTGGAAGCACTGCAGGAATCATTAAGAGTTGTTCAGTCCGCTGGCTCAATGGCTATCCATGGTTTTGTAGATTGGAAAGGAAAGCCTATCAACAAAAAACGACATGGTGGTGCACGAGCTGCCTCCTTCATCTGCAGTAAGTATAATTCTAACTTGTCCTACGGTACAAGTAACTCTTCACATTCATCCTTGTATAAGCTAGAAGAAGAGAAGATATAGTAGAAGCTTTCAGTGAAACTGAATTCATATATACACCTATATTTATGTATATTGCAGCACAAACGCTTTTGCTGAACTTTGCCTTCATCCCGATCTTGTTGAACTTGGTGACTTATTTGCATGGAACCATGAACGAGGATATTGCAAACTCTTCAACCATGGTCAATAACCTTGTTGGCGCAAGCTGTGCCTTCTCTCTCTTGGGAGCCTTCATCTCTGACTCTTACATCACAAGATTTAAGACCATACTCATATTTGGGCCTATTGAATTCATGGTAATTCTACAAGTAAATTTAGGTTTCCTATATACTTCCTTTGTTTATATCACTAGCAAATGCTTATAAAAATATTTATTGCTTTTAAAGCAGTGGTTTAAGTGAGTTATTCAGACTATTTTCTCCTTAAAAATTAAAGATACAATGGCTAGAACACAGTTTTCACAAAAAAAAAAAAATCCTGATTTTTTTGTATTTATCGGATAAATATTGTCAGCAACGCGCATAATATGAGATACTATGATCAAACGTCTTTACGATTAAAAAAGTAATCTCCTAAAGAAATGCGTGTGTTAGGTCACCTTATTTTTAATTGTCTACGAAAGGCTACGCTTAACTGATTGAACTTTAGTTGAGAATTATCTCAGAAGGGTTTAAATATGGAGGTCAGACAAAAATAGTCATTGTTTGGTACCTACTAGAACTAACCAGTTCCATAAAGTAAACACCTCACTCATCTAATAAACACCTGCTACACCCTGATCTGCTAAATTAATGAAATAATTTTGTTGGCTGGTCTCACGCAGTTCAGATGATAATAATAATCAATTTGAATTGTTTTATGCTTTATGTCCAGTCCAAAATGAAAGTGTTTGGTGAATTAAAAACAATTTACATGTTTTTTTATTTCAGGGATATGGATTACTAGCATTGCAAGCACACCTTCCATCACTCCATCCTCCACATTGCAACATCAATGACCCAGGCGAAAATTGCCAGAAAGTCCATGGCTGGAACTCTTTCCTTCTTTACGTGGGCTTGTACATGCTAGCGTTGGGTGATGGTTGTGTCCGTGTTTCATCGCCATCACTGGGAGGGGATCAGTTTGATGGTGAAGATCCGGTTGAAGTAATAGAAAGAACTAGCTTCTTCAATTCTTACGCATTTGGGATCTCACTAGGAGGATTAATAGGGCTAATTTTGCTAGTGTGGATTCAGAATAACAAGGGTTGGGATATTGGGTTTGGCGTTAGTGCTCTTTCGGTTCTCTTATCAGTGCTTGTGGTTGCTAGTGGTTTCCCTTTATATCGCAATCAGATACCGGATGGAAGTCCCATAGCCAGGACGCTACAGGTTAAACACTAACATAAGAGGCATTTTGGTTTTCTAGACATCACTGTTCACCTTTGATCTGAATTCCTTTTGTTGGTTTTACTGACACCTCTTATCATAGGTGTTAGTAGCAGCATTCAGAAAGAGAAATGCGTCACTGCCTGAAAACTCAGAAGACCTCAATAAAAGTCCTCAAAAAGGCACCAATGAAATGGAAGTGCTTTCTCACACACATGGATTCAAGTGAGTGCATTGATACTTTTTAAGATCGTGAGTTTATCAGTGTCTTAGTGATTGGCTAATGTTCTGACAATGTTATCAGGTTCCTTGACAAAGCTGCTATCGTTGGTGAGCATGGGTCTGATAATGGCCCGTGGTCCTTATGCACTGTAACTCAAGTGGAGGAAACAAAAGTTGTCTTGGGAATGATTCCTATCATCATCAGTTCCATCTTGGGTAGCATTCCAAATGGCTTAATCCTAAGTTTTACTGTGCAACAAGGCACGACCATGGACACCAGGCTCGGGAAAATTCGAATCTCGCCTGCAAATCTATTTGTAATCCCACAGTTCTTTCAGACTGTGATGCTCGTAGTCTATGACCGATCCATAGTGCCAATTCTGAGAAGGATGACAGGGTACACAGGCGGTATAACTCACTTGCAACGCGTTGCTATTGGCTTTTTATTTGCAGCATTCGCGACGTGCGCAGCAGCAGTGGTGGAGAACAGAAGGATGAAAATTGTAGAGGAGAACGGGCTTCAAGACATGACGACTGGCGTCCCGATGTCAGTATTCTGGCTCGTCGTGCAGTTCTGTTGCTTGGGTGTCGTTGATGTTACTTCCTTCGTTGGACTGCTGGAATTCTTCAACAGTGAAGCGCCGAGAGGAATGAAATCAATAGGGACAGCTATCTTTTGGTGCGTGTATGGCTTAGCTGCTTTCCTGGGATCTATTACAGTTGAATTGGCAAATAAAGCAAGTAGACATGGTACCAGTGGAAGAGGATGGATAGAGGGGAACAACTTGAATAAGAGTCACCTTGATTATTTCTACTGGCTACTCTGCTTTATGCAAATACTCGCGCTGTTGAATTTTATCTACTGGGCTAGGAGATACGCTTATCGACAGAATTTACATATCCAAGAGGGAAACCTTCAATCCCAATCTAGAGAGATGGCAGCGATATAGTATAGTATAGTATACTATGGTAGATAGATTGCTTGCTAGTCGTGTGTTGAATTCTCTTCAGTTGTTGCAATTATGATAAGAATCCTTGTATCCGGAGTATTATCACCGAGTTTGAATTATTTCATGTGTACAGTAACGAAATCCTCTTCTGCCCTCAGTTGGAAGATTCAAGATTACCCGCGAGCCCAAAAAAGTTCCATTCTAACTCAGCATCAGTAGTACTGCCCCTAATTTTAAAAACCTTAAAAAAAATTTCAAAAGCAATTTAAAATAATTTTAAAGTATTTATTACTTTTCAAAATATTTTTAAAGGTTCTTCGTTCAAGTATAAATATTTTTAAAAATATTTTGTAACTATTATTTAATTATTATTTTGTTAAATGGATCTTTCATAATAGTTTTTAAAATGATTTTTGAAATATTTTTCAATAAAACAGGTCGTTCAAGGGAAAGGTATTTAAATATTTTCTAAGATAATTTTAATCAATTTTCAAAAATAGATCTTTTCTCTTAAGTTGACACTCCTTAATCTAACATTTATGGTTATCAAGGAGCTCTATCTAATTATTTAAGTGACTTAGTGTTAGAATACTTATTTTTAGAAAATATGTAATTTAGAAAAATTATATAAGTTAAGTTTGAGTAATTTGATATTGTTTAAATTAATTAAGTAGTCTTGGAAGATTAATCTAGAATTTAAATTAATTAAATTAAGTTTCAGACTAAACAAAACAATTAGTTATTAATATTTTATTAATTAAGTTAAAGATAAATAAGTTTGAATTATTAAGTTGGATTTAACTGTATTCAGTGAGTTTTATTTTGGATGGATAGTTTTGTTAAAATTAAATTGGATTATTTCTTATCAATATTGAGTATTATTTATGTTTTAATTGTATTACTTATTAATTCTTTAATTCGGTTTTAAGTTTAAGTTAATTAAATTTTAATTGATTTAATTATTAGTTTAATTGAATTTGAAGATTTAACTGTATTCAGTGATTTTAAATGATATTTAAAAGAATTTTGTTAAAAGATTTTTTAAAATAATTTTTAAAAGAGTGTTTGAAAGAATATTTTTTAAAAAACTTTTTTAAATGTTTTTTAAAAGAATTTTTTTAAATGATTTTTTTAAAATAATTTCAATAGAATTTTTAAAATAATTTTTAAATGATTTTTAAAATAATTTTAAAAGAATTTTTTAAATGACTTTTAAAAGAATTTGAAAATAATATTTCAACTAATTTTTTAATATAATTTTTAAACTGATTTTTTTAAGAATGATTTTTAAAAGAATTTTTAAAAGAATTTTTTGAAAGAATTTTTAAAATGATTTTTAAAAGAATTTTAATAGAATTTTTTTAAATGATTTTTAAAAGAATTTTAAAAAATTTTTAAAATGATTTTTTTAATGTAATATGTTAATTAACTTTATGTTTAATTATTGGCAAGAAAGGTGGAATCGTCACCCTAGCGGGCCCCCGGCCCCGGTCCCACAAGATGTCAGAGGGAATAAATCACGGTTAATGCTGGGCAGGATAGGTGACTGGGGGTTGAAGGAATTTTTGGCGCAGCAGTCCAGGGTTTTATCCCCGAGTGCAACTGACAACTTTTGACCCCACGACTTTATGTTTAATTATGTTAGTACTCGCGGTTGTTTTAATGTGGTCAACCAAGTTCAGTTAGGTTCTGTTGTATTTGATCCTTATGTCTAAGTGTGCAGGAGCTTAGGAACATAAGAAGTCGAGCAAAAGACGCAGCTAGTAAGAAGGATGGCATGAGAGAGAGCCGACAGGCTTGGTGCATCCAAGGGAGGAGATGCTGCGAAAGAGTACACCAGTGGACGAGAAGGACGTGTGCGGCGTTCGAGGAATGAGAAGTCGAGGAGGAAGTCTGCTCAAGGAGAAGGCTGGAAGATGGGTTTGAGGGAGCTCAGTTTTGGATGGACGAAATCACCCAAGTAATCGGAGCAGTGGAAGAGCCAATGGAGAGCTGCGGAGCTGCTGGAGGCACCCTCAATGTGGTTGGAGGTGCCTCCCTGTCTTTCTGTAGGAAGGCCCCTTCAACAGAGTTGAAGGGTTGAAGGCGCCTTTAACCACCCATGGAAGGTGCCTTCAACTACCCATGGAAAGTGTCTTCAACCCTTTGAAGGCGTCTTAGACTAGGTAAAATGTAACCGTTAGCAAAGATAAAACTTTATCTTCGCTTGCCTCGCTGGAAGCATCTTCTAGTCTCGGATAAGATTTTTCAGGGGCTATAAAAAGACCCCTGGACTTAGGAAATATTCAATAACTCGAGTATTCATTTCCTAGCTTATTCCTGAATGCTCAAAAAGTGTAAGAGGCTTCGCCACCTTCAACAAAGAAGATTTATAATACTTTCTTTTGCCTTAGATTAACAAACATCTAGGTTGTAACCAAGTAACTCTTTTGCCTCTTTCTTTTTAAAGTTGTTCGTTTAATTTGTTATTATAACTATGCTACTAATTAGAGTTGGAAGTCGAGAAAGGTTTGTAATTATTATACAGACAATTTACCCCCTCTTGTCGACCTTCAAGGGACCAATAAGTGGTATCAGAGCCTAATAACTTCAGAAGGACTAACTGTCGACTGAAGTACAAAGACGATGGTCGAACCCAGCATCTACCCGCTTAAGTTTGAGGGGGAGTTTGCAATATGGAAGAAACGAATGGAGTTAATTTTTAAGACCGATTTTGAATTACTTTTAAAAATAAAATACGGTTTTGAAGCTCCCAAAGACCAACATGAAAATGAAAAGGAGGAATACCAGTAGACCAAAAAAGGACAAACTGACTTCGTAAAAAACGGATGAGTTGAGTTCCACCTGCTGAGTGCACTTCCACCCCAGGAAGTTAGTCGAATCATAACCTATGAATTAGCAAAGGATCTTTAGGAAAAGTTCCTGAAATTATACGAAAAAACATCATAAGAAAAACTTGCAAGACGAGACCTGCTCCAGAACCAAATCAGCAACCTCTGGATGGAAGAAGGTGAAACAGTTGCTCATCTACACGGAAGAATCAAAGAGCTAATCACTAGATTAACAAACCTCGACAAAACGATAACTAATCGGGACACACAAAGATATACTTTAAATGTGTTTCTGAGAACCTTGGAATGGACATCTATAGTAGACTCCTACTATATCTCTAAATACCTCGAGGTAAGTACATTAGAAAGCTTTTTTCCCACTTTTAAATTACAGCAGTCTCGATGTGCAAGACAAAGAAAGGGATCAAGTCAGAACCTAGCAATACAAGCCCAAAAAAGCATACCAGACTTAGACTCATCAATTGACGAAGACGAAGCAACCTTCATGGTAAGAAAATTCACTAAGTTTTTTAAATATAATAAGTTTAAAAAGTCGCAGGACAAGAAGTTTGTTCTGGGAAAATGGAGCACAATTGTCACTTAGAATGGTACATCAAAGATGACTACCTAACACTGAAGAAGAAGGAGAAGAGCAAATGCCCAAGCAAACCAAAGCACAAAATTCTGAAGGCAACATGGGACGATTCATTGAGTCCAAACTGGATGAGTATGCCAAACTAGCATGTTGGTGCAATATCCCCTAGGTCAGGTTGAACAGGTTGACTAAGCTTGAGTTGACTCAAGCTTGAGTCTTGATGTTTGAGTTTCGATGTTTGACAATACATGAAAATTGCAGATGCAATCGTCTGATTGGGGAGATTGTTGATACAATTTTCCTCTTGTCAAGGGATGACCAGTTTGATATGAAGAATAGTCAGGTAGGTCAAGGGTTGATCGGATACTTGACTTGGAAAGACCTAGTGAGTGAAGCTAGGCAGATGAAATTCTTACACCTTACCTCAATTCACAGCCACTATTGATGCTGGAACAAGGCGAGCTGCTGGATGGAGTGGCTGTTGGAACCAAGAACAACCCCACAGAACAGAACCTCACTGCTGGAATCAAACGGATCAAGAAGGAGATCAAGCAGTGGAGATCACGGATCAACCAAACAACCTAACTCACCTTGTTGTCACATTACCGGAACACCATTACTGTGAAGATGAGACGAAGCTTGGAGCTAGGGCACGACATAGTGGATCCAAGCCGGCGATGAAGAGGAAAGATCGAGGCTAGGGCTAGGATCTCCCTTCTTGATCGGAGATCTGTTCACACGAAGCATCGATCCAAAGGGGCAATGCATCGACGATGGATCTAGGGCATGGTTTGGAGAGAGTCTAGAGAAGAAGGATCAAGAATCGGTCACACAAACTCCTCAACAATCAACTGAACATGATGCCTTACCTTCGAGTTCGCAGCTAGGGCACGGATTGGTGGTGGCTATGGTAAGATCGCCGCTGCCACTTGCCGTCAACGATCGGTGCAAGAATCCACCGAAACAGAGATCCCTCGGCCGGATATAGCTTGGACTTCCTCGGCACTGTCGAGCTCTGGTGACTCCACTAGTTTCCGTCGAGCTCCGGTGACGTGCTCCTCCGGCATCGACGTCGAGTCGTCCACGAGAGAGAGAACGAGAGAAAGGGGGAAGAGAGGATTGGGATCGCGATGGGTTCGGGGAAGAAAGAGAAAAGGAAGTATATATATTAAAACATTTCCTCACTTAAGTGGGGTAATCTAAACAGGCTTTTCTCCGAACCACCGATTCATCCCTTCAAACTCGTCGTACGATCTCCGAAAATTTCTCAAAAAAAAATTCTAAAAATTCTGGAAAATTTCGTTAAGGTTATTCGTCCATTTAACCTTATTATTTATTTGTCGTATATTACACGCAGGCATCTTTGACCATTCCTATCCTGCATGTAACTTTGTTAGGTAATAAATCTAAAATTAACTTTATTACCTTTTTGTTTGCTTTTGAGTTATGAGAAGATGATCGCTTCAGTGTCATGCCACCATTGAAGTCATTTATCAGGACGAAGCTTTCCATCTGCATCTTCCATAGTTGAATTCCTCCTTCTTGTATATCTTGTATGGAGATAGTTTGTTGACATTTCGCTCAAGTATTTCTTTGTTCACCATTTTCAACACTGAAAAAGAACTCACGAAGATTCCAAGAATATGTCTTGGGATAAATACTGTGGAAGATAAAGAAAGAAGGGTGGTTCATCAATTTCGAGAAAAAAAATAAAATAGTAAAATAAAAAATTAATAACAAATTTTGTTAGAAGGGATATTTCGCTAATGCTAACTAATGGTGAAAAAATAAAAATAAAAAAATATAAGAATATTTTTTTAATAAAAAATTATATATAATTTTTTATTTTTTTAAAAACCCCTACTCAATTGGTGGTTTCACCAATTCAGAGTGGTCTCGCTCTAATACCACTTGTTGGATCGAGACGTATTTGAGAGGGGGTGAATCACATGGTTTTAAAAAATTTGTTTTTCCTTTTGAAAAATTACATAGCGTAAAACACAGAAATAGAAGAAAAAGACAAGTATGCGAACTCGATCGATTTTACTTGGTTCGGAGTCTTTGGCGACTCCTACTTCAAGACCCAAGTCCCATGGATCTATCAACGAGTAATCCACTAAATATCTCTTCCAGAATCGCCGTAAGAGAGGATCAAGTACAATGGAAGAATAGAAAAAGTGTAACACTTTACACTTTCCTTTATGCAAAAATTAAGTACAATATTAAAAGTTCGATACCTAACACCCTCGAAAATGATCAGATCAAGATCGGTGTTAGACGACTCCTCAACAGTAGTCGGGCATAGCAACATCATAGCAAAGCAGCAGCACAAAGCTGGAGTAGTCGGAACATCAAACGGACACGTAGAAGCTTGTAATAGAAGTGTACTTGAGTTTCTTTGAAGCCTTGGGCAAGACACCTTTTTATTGAGTGTTTAAGGCACATTCCAAGACCAAAACAAATAATAACCTGTAAAGCAGCGTATGTACAATAAAAATAATATTAATTAGTTCATATTTTTCCAAGACTAATAACTAATCAAGGTTTTAGTTTAGGGATCTAAAATGGACCCACGCCTACTGTCCCCTCAATCAGAACACGTCCTCACTGAGTCACTCTCCTCTAGCGACTTACCTCTAGTTATCAAATGTCAAGTTACCTCCTTAACGTCCAATCTGACCCACTAGGTCTTCCTGCCGGAATTACACATCCGGACTTCGTCAATCAAGAATTGCACATCCCGACTAGATTTCCTGCCTGATGTGAGGTCCTCTTAACCCGTCAAGTTAGTCAACCATGCGCACTCGATAACAAGGTTAGATCAACAATATATCTAATTTTAAATCATTTGTCATTTATCAAAACTTAGATTTGATCATTAATGTCAAATGTACCAATAATTATGATATACACTTTCGTCAATTAAAATTATATTATAATAAAATATGGTCAATTACTTCGACACTATTAATAAATGATGGAGCAATACAACACAAAAGACTTTGATAAATTTAAATAGTGGCGTAGTTAAAGAAACTATTTACTTCAAAAATGTTATAGTAAAATTTACTAAATCAAATTTGTGAAGTCATTCGTATAAATTATTTTACTAAATTAAATTATTTTTGTTATAGTAAAATATACTCTATTACTTCTATACTGTGAAGAAGTAATACAATAAAAAATACTTCGATTAAGTCAAGTTATGCAGAAGTAAAATTAAATATTTACTGTACTAGAATACAAAAATTATAAAGTTGTATACATATTTTACTTTGTCAATCAATGTAACTTATGAAGTCATGTATCATCAATCACTTCGGTACTTTTACTGATCTCGATGAAGTAATAGAGCCTTTTTGACTTCAAAAATGGTGTGATTTTGAATCAGTTTTGGACCGATGATAGACTTTCAGTAATTGTGTGGTGAATTAATAAATTAGCTCTTTTACTTCACATGTGTCTACTTCAATAATTATCTACCTATTAAGTAATAGATAATATCTAAAGTCTATTACTAATTTTAACATAGTGTACATACATATCACCTCATTTTTATGAGGTGACTAGACTTGCCCTTTGAGTAATTAACTTGAAAATTAAACTTGCTTCTTGTCATCCTCCTGAAGCATGTATGTTATCCATAACTGCCTCATAAAATGCATCCAATTCAGGTGATATCAGTAATTTCAACACCATCCCATCTGCATCTGCATTTGTTTCATCATATGTTATCACTTCGGAGGTTGAAGGATGCATGATCCCCCCTACAAGTTCGCTTTTAGGAGGAACACAAAGGTCACCTGCATGTTGCTGGTGCTGGACAATATTATTGATGTCGGGAGAGGTATCAAGAAGAGGTAGCGAGTTATTGTTGGGAAGTACCGAATCCAACACAAAGATGGGCAAGCTGATCACTGAAGTACTGCTACAACTGCAGGTGTGCGACATCGCATAAACTACCCGATACTTTGGGGGATACACATTAGTATCTTCTTGTTGCACCGTCTTCCTGGCACGGCAACCTTGTTCTTTGCTATATGTGCATCTGAAGTAGCTCCTGCATGCACATATAGCCACAAGTTAAGAATTAGTACACTACTGAAACTAAAGTATGGTGCGTGTGTGTGTCCATGAGTTAACCTTTGATGTTTGGAGCCTTGGATGGGTTTCTGCCCATATTTCCTCCATTGATGTCCATCTTCATAGGGGATTGATGTAACTATCGAATAAGAATCATCCTGTTTAAACCTGTGCAAAGAAATAATGCAAGGAAAAGGCAAATTAATTAAGATCGCTGATATAGTGATGATATTAAAAAAAAGATTCATATATTTTGGCTTCTATATTTAGAAACTAAGACTAGATTTTAATTTAATCTAATAGATTGAGTACTGCTTCCATATGGTACCTTCTTTTGGTATCTTTAGGGGTCCAGCTTTTATAGCCACCCTCCAGCTTCAGCTGCTTCTTCCTACTCTTCTCGTCGGAGCTCCGACTCCGATCGTTCTTATAGGCGTCGATGTCGAACTGTGACTCTGGAGAGCCGCAAGTCCTGAGCCTGTCCAGGGCGGAAGCGTAGCATCTGATCATCTCACTCATGTGGTCTCTGGCCAACTCCGACCAGCCGCCGGCGTCTGGAAGCAACGGCAGCAGCACGGCCTGAAGCTGGCCCGTCAGCTCCTGAGCTCGACTGATGTCTTGGATCACCGTCCAGTGCTCATCGCCACTGCCCATGTCAATCACTCCTCCTCCAACTCAATCTTTAAGTGGAATTTGAGATCTGGAGCGACTGGAATTTGAGATCCTCCAAGGTCTCAAAATGTTTGTTTATATACAGTGATGGTTGGTTTTGATAGTTGTATTCAATTCAATTGGATATATATTTATATTATCGAATTAATTAATTAATTAAAATGGCATTTTGACCGAAAATAAGTAATTCAATTGGATAAACAGCGCGTAGGCAAAGTTCAATAACGCGGTTGCAGTTAGGACGACACGGGTCGTCTTGTGATAGTTTCATTTTGCCACTCCGATGTTATATATGAAAATAAGAAATTAAATACTTTTATAATATAGAACTAGCTAGCTAGCGTGAATAGACTAAAATTAATCATGATTGAGTATTTGACTTATTTATTAATTTAGTTAAATTGGGATACGATCAAGGGTCAGACGCACGCGCGTACACACCAGAAGCTTCGCTGAATTCTAATCTTTGATCATGATTAGTCAACATCAAATCTAATCAATCCTTAACCATATTTGATTACGACTAAATTAATATCTTATTTTCTCTTTAATTTCCTAAATAGAAAGAAAGAAATCCTAGTGGAGTACGTGCATAAATTATTCTTTTTATCAATATCGATATTAATAAACAATAATTAATCAATACTTAATTTCGTTAATTAGTCTATTCAACAGGCAAGTAGGTGGCAATATGCATGTGTTGTCAGGCTGATTGATTTCTCCGTTCCTTTTATATAATATTAAAGTTGGTCAAAAGCCGCGTGAGCTAAATTCTATAAATAAATTAAAAAATGGATTAAATTTATTATTGCAACTTGTTCCGTATATGTGCACGTACATGAAATGTTTTCTAAACGAATAGGGCGCAAATAAAAATTAATTAAGATATATGGATATTTACAGTCCAGTATTTGGGTAAACTTAACAGACGCGTAAAAGAAATCGAATATTCAAAGATAACTCAAGGTAGCAATAGTTGTCATATCGGTTAAATTTTCAGCTATAACTAGGAATTTAAATTCATTATTAGTATTAAAATCGATTTAGTTTTATTATTTTTATTATCTTGTGATGAAAGCTACAAAATAATGAAACTAGATTGAAAGACTGACAGTATATAACTCATTAGGTGACGCATGCAGATTAGAACATTCACTAATATATAAGTGTTATACCCTCCAAATATAGTTACAAATAAATATAGATGGGTGTTAGAACATTCATATATTAATAGGGTTCAACTCTTTAAGCATTATTAATGAACGAATTTTATATAAAATAAATTAAAATAAAAATAAATAAATTTTAGACATAAGGAATAAAGATGCCCGGATTTTATAATGATCCGGTGGTAGGGTGAGGCCCGCCCGATAGAGGGTCAAGGTGGTCAACACCCCGGGAGTTCGTCCAATCAGGCGACCTTTCCTTGCCGATCGGCGCAAGGAATACCCGATCCGGCACTACGACAGCTCGATCAAATACCGAGCTTCTGACACTCAAAAAGCTCAAGCATAGAAGGACGAAGGCCGAGCGACCGTCCCGCTCAGTTGAACAGTGGGCACAGCCCCGACCAAGCAAGCACGACTCCCTCGCTCGGTAGGACGGAGCCGAGGCAGCGGACCGTTGGCTGAGCGGACTCCCCCGCTCGGCCCGGCCATGATGTCACCCAAACGGCAGATTGGCCGAGCGACTCTCCCGCTCGACCCAATAACGGACAAAAGGAGCAATTGGCGATGTCTTCCTAGAGACCAATGTCACCAACAGGCGGCATGGTTAGCGGCATGGTCAGACGGAGAATTGTACGGTGGAAGCTTCCACTGTCAAGTCAGGGATATGCTCGGGTTGTTACGGTATGACATCAGACACGCTTTTCCGACACATCCTTTCCAGATATATTTTGAGGAGCGCGCATGCCTTGGGAAGCTTGCACGCGCCTCCCGGGAGCCCTATATAAGGACCCCTAGGCATAGACGGAGGTATGTTCACGACTACGGTAGTCACAGTTACGCTGCTGCTCTTTTCTCTTCTCTACTTCACTCGATTGCCGCCGGTGATTGACTTGAGCGTCGGAGGGTCATCGCCGAGGAACCCCTCCCTGGCTCAGCACTAATGACTTGTGGTTGCAGGCTTAGCTCGTTGGAGGTCCACGTTATCTTCAGTCTACATCCAGTCAATGTGAGCGTCATCTCTCCAATGTCTATCGACTCAACTCTCGGACAGAATCACATAATATGATATATTATCTTCTTAAGTTAGTCTTCTTAAGTTAGTAAAAGATTACTGTGCTCATCCCTAACGCTCCTAATATAATATCTCTTTAAAGAAAAAAAGATAGATTCGCTACCTTAACGACCCCCCTAATATCGACGCCACAGATATGAAGAGAGGTAATGATATGTGTACCACAAGCGCATGCTCGTAGTCAAGTAATAAAATTTATATAAGTTGATTCCACGAGAACTGAGAATTAAATGCTAATTGGTTTTACATTTCAAATTAAGCTAGACAACAATGAATAATCGTTTATTTTGAGTTTTCAACTAAGATGTGAAAAATAATAAAAAAGAAAGATAACTAAGAAAGTCCTTAGTCCAGAAGATGTTCTAGGCCGTGGGTTTCATTGTGATAGTGAATATTGGGTTATGAATTCGCCCTTTCCTAGTTTATCACTTGTATGTTTGCAGGGCAATCTAAATTACTACCGAATATCATCCTACGACGGTGTATCAGAGTACTTCCCTTGCCAGTAACCAAGTATGTCATCAAGTGAAGAAGTAACTTAGAGAGTTTAGATTTTCAGGAGAGTACCTCCTGTCACAAGGCCTCCTCCGAGTGTACGTCTATAGATTACGTAAATCACTTGCATAGCATATGATTAGGGAAAGCCTATTAGGTCAAGTGATAGAGTTATCCATATATAGAATTGTTCTCCTTTAGGATGCTATGTTTCATATAGAAGGATAGTTACCTTAGATACTAAACGTTAAACAAGTATCCTAAGGTCATGCCGAGCTATATCGGAACGTACACTCAAAAGAGGCAACAACCTATACATCAATTTAATGAAAATTCAGGTTCACACTTAGACATAGACACACAGCAATGTATCTAACTCAGAAATTAGATCTACACATACAGAAATACAATCTAGATAGATAAATTCATATTCATAAAGAAAGTCTATTTGCTAGCATTTCATCAAACAGAACAAGTGTCATACAAGCTTCATCAAACAAGGAAATTGATAATTCAATAGAGTTTACAACATCTACACATTATAATTACTTCCTACGTCCTAGAATAATAGAAATTTACTCCATAATTGAAAAATTTACAATCCAAGAGCTCAAATCCATAAGAATTTCAAGCACCCTAAAGAAGGGGAGGAAAACTTATCCTTGACGTCGAATGAAGCCCTCGGAGTACCGATGAGGATGGAGCAGCAGGACGGCCTCGAATGGTCCAAATAACGCCTCCAGCTGCAAGGATTTGACCTAGATAATCCCTTGTCGCCTTGGATCTTCCTCCCTTAGTAAGGGGATGAAGTGCCCCTTTTATAGAGGTAACGGCATGGGGTGGTCGTGCCTTGAAGCAGAGCCAAACCGCCCTTCAGCTTCCTGGCCATGCCATTTGGCCAACTTGTCTTTGGCAAAATGGCTTGATTATGCCATTTGGCACGGCCAAAGTAGGGTTGCTCTGCTTTTCTACTTCTAGGCCATGTCATTGGGCACAGCTAGATCTTTAAACCTGCAATTCTAGAGGCATGGTCGTGCCTTAAGGCACGGCCATAGTTGTGTTTGTTTTGGAGAAAGGCACAGGTAAACTCTTGGTCGTGTCATTTGACATGGCTAGGAGCATTTCTGCACTGGTCCTCTCCTTGGTCGTGCCATTTGGCATGACCTCTTGCCTTCACTAGCCAGGCCCAATTTGCATCTGAAATGACTTGGGCACTCCAATCTTTGATGTTTTTCTCCTTGGGGTAGACAAGGTTAGGTCATGGTTTTCTTCAATTGATCTTCTTTTGTGTCTTTGGATTCCTTTTTCTCCAAATTGCTCCTGAAAGTGAAAACAAATACAAAGCAGATCTCTAGATGTAAAATAATAATTATACTGAAATATGTTAAAAAAGGGTGCAAAAGTATAGATCATAGGCAATGAATACTTAAAGATGTGTGTTAAACAATATAAAATAACATATATAATCTATGCACATAAGGTAAATATAGGTACATAAGCTTTAGGCACATGATGGTATAAATTCCACGTCATCAGTTCTTGAGAATCGACCCCTGATCATTATGCAAGAGATGTCATGTGCCCATCATCTGCGCTATCCTCCTGAGGTACAGTATCTCCTTAAGTGGCAAAGGTGATTTGATACTTTCAACCTCTAATTTTCATCGTTCTAAATCCTAGAATTGACTCTCACTATTTAAAAAAAAAATAGCAAGAGTCAATCATATTACTAAGTAAGACTCACTTCATCCCTATTTGTATCAGTTTGAGTCATATCTAATCCTATATGAAGACTAGGGAGATAGCGCGCTGGCTTTGATGGATGATTTGTTGACCGACAGAAAACTTCTTTAGCTTAGAATGGAACCTTCCTCCAATCCTGACACAATCAAACGATCCTACAAAGCGTTAGTGACCAAAGACCAGGGAAGAAATCCCTAGTAAGGCCCTCCGACGCTTAAGTTAATACACTTTCTAGCGAGAGAGCGAAGAAGAAGAACAGTAGTGAATCTTTTTTCTACCCACAGATGTATCTCTTTTGTTGCTTATGCCTTAGCCCTTTGTTGAGGTTGTTAAGATATACTGTTGTAACAGATCAATTAATGAGGAAATCCCCAAGGAATATTCTTCAACAACTTTAACAACCTGTCAGAATGTTATCTGCTACTTGTGTGCTACATTTATCTTGATCGGTCCTTAAGTCGGTCATTTAACTGGGATGTCTTTCATTGAATTTGTCGGGTTGATCTTTCATTTGGTCGGGCAATTATAGTAAACCCTATGAAATGAAGCGCCTTTAACCTGTATTAGTATCAATCTGCTCTGTCGTATGCTAAATACTGCAAAGATCTGTTCAGAGATTAGTATAATGCCCATAATATATCAAAGATCTATTCAAGCAACCATATGATAAATTATATATGTTAGAGTGTTTATTTATTTTAGGAACAATATAACATCATATAAATTAAACTCGGTTGACCTTTTCCCGATCGTCCATATATGTAGAGTTTCATAAGGATAAGTGTTTTTAAGCCCGCTAAGTCTTTGACCGACAGAGTATACATATGAGTCTTCTATTCGACCAGTTTTTATCTGACCGATTGTATATTAAGGTCTTTATGAGGCTATGTCTTTAGGCCCGGCCGGACTTTGCCCTGCTGGGAGTACACATAAAATATTATCTTCAATCGGCCCTTATCTGACCAATCGCATAGTAAGCTCTTTGTGAGGTTGAGTGTCTTTGAGCCCGGTCGAGCATACACAAAGAGATGTTTAACCGGTCTTTATTAAGTTGATCACATATTAAGATTTTTGTGAGGCTCAGTGTCTTTGAGCTCGATTGGACAAAGGACTTTGTCCGACCAGGCGTACACATAGAACCTTATATTCGACCAACTTTTATTCGTCCGATCATATATTAAGATCTTTGTGAGGCTAAATGTCTTTGAGCCTAGTCGGACTTTGCCAGGTCGGGCGTATACATAAAATCTTATGTTCGACCGACCTTATCCAGCCGATGGTATATTAAGATCTTTGTGAGGCTAAGTGTCTTTGAGTCCAACCAGACTTTTACCGGCCGGGCATACACAGAGAGACTTATGTACGACCAGTCTTTATCCGATCGATCGTATATCAAGATCTTTGTGAGGCTAAGTGTCTTTGAGCCCGACCGGGCATACACAGAAAGCCTTATGTTCGATCGGCCCTTTTCCGGCCGATCGTATATTAAGATCTTTGTGAAGCTCAGTATCTTTGAGCCCGGTCGGACTTTGCCCGACTGAGAGTACACATAGAGCTTTATGTTCGACCGACCTTTATCTGGCCAATCATATATTAAGATCTTTGTGAGACTAAGTGTCTTTGAGCCCGGTCGAGCGTACACAGAGTCTTATGTTCGACCGACTTTTATCCGATCATTTATCAAGATCTTTGTGAGACTAAGTGTCTTTGAGCACAGACAGGCGTAAACAAAAAGTCTTATGTTCGACCGGTCCTTATCCGACCAATTATATATTGAGATCTTTACTAGGCTAAGGACGCTAAGCCCGACCAACCATTTGCCCGATCGGATATACACAGAAAGTCTTATATTCGACTGGCCATCATTTGTCTATGTGAGCATAAAGAGATTTTAGAATGCTTAAGTGCCTAGAGCCCGATCGGCCTTTCTTCCAGCCGAGATCTTTTGAACCCATCCGGCCATTTATCATTTGAGTATATTATTTCTTTAAATCCATGGTAAAATCCTAGAGTCCTCATAGGTTTATATTCGGTCAGTCTTATCTAAGCATCCTGCTTTAATACCGTATGAACAAAACCTGAGAACTTTAGGACTGGACGATCAATAAAACAAAGTACTGAATACTCCGCCACACCATCTTAATTTTAACTACCATATTATCTTCTATAATCCGAATCTCTCAATGACTAAATTTTGAATAAAAAAAATTATTGATAAGCTTTTCGGGCGCAGATTTGAACTAGGGATAAATATCCTTAATCACCGTAGCATGAGACGAGAGCATCTCCGGCACTGACACTTGTTGACCTAAGATGTCCAATATAGCGAGAACGTGCCTTGCCCTGGACAATGGTCGTGCTGATTAAACTTTTGACTACGCAATGGCAGTGCAAAATTTTCCAACGCCTTCGAATAAAAAAAACAGTATCACAGGTTGGGAATTGTAAAGATTTCTAAAAGTGAAATATTATGCAGATTATTTCGGATTATT
Source organism: Zingiber officinale (assembly GCF_018446385.1). Taxonomy (NCBI): domain Eukaryota; kingdom Viridiplantae; phylum Streptophyta; class Magnoliopsida; order Zingiberales; family Zingiberaceae; genus Zingiber; species Zingiber officinale. The sequence continues at coordinate 7,902,706 of NC_055998.1, forward strand.
TCAAACTTGTGACTCACACCGCAAGACACCCGGATTATTTCGGAACGCAAAGCACAGGATACGGTAATCGAGCACAAGATCGGACAGCAAATAAATACTGCCTAAATATAGTTGGTAAGTTGAGAAGGCTTCACAAAATAGACACAAGTTGCCAGGACACGATGGAAAATTTTCGGAAACCAGACACAATAGAGGAAAATAAACCAGTTACAATACAATAGCTAGAGAGATTGATTTCAAAAGATTAAAAACTGACCATTTTACCTTGATTTACTAAAAACATTAGAGATTGAGTTCAGATTAATGCCTGGAGAACAGCGGGGCAACAAGCACCAGAGAGCACGGCCAGCCACAAAACCAATCAAAAAGTTGCACCAAAAGGATCCAAGAAGAAATGCTTGACTAGTAAGGTGAGCGGAAGAAGAGAATCAGATCCTCTGAGACTCAGTATAACAGCTGGGTGCTCACAATGGTGGGAGCGTGGCACTGGAGCGAGAAACCAGCCGTTAGACTGGAGAGACTGTTCAAAATGTGGGTGGGTACTTCTAAGAGCTCTTAAACGATTTACATTTGGGTAGCACAGATTCGATGTCCTACCTAAACTGACACCTGAATAATCTAACAAAATCACCACAAGTAATGCCCAATCGAAAAACAAAGATTTGTTAGGACGATAAACCACATTTATTATTGCATTAGTGCCTCAGATTAAAATCTTTTCATGAAGTTAGATCAAAGTATATTTATAGGAATCATAGGCACCTTACAGAAAACTGAATGAAACCATATAAACAAAACGACACACCGAGAAAGGAAGCATCAAATCACAAAAAATATAAACTCCTCAGTTCAGGTCTCCATTTTTATTCCGCAATGCTTGTAAACTCAGAAGAACGAAAGTTTAATGTTTAATCATCATCGGAGTCAAAAACTCATTCGTAAACAATCAAAACAAAACAAAAAACTCCAAGTGTAGAAAAAAACAAAGAAGAGCCTCAGTGGTAGTGACAATGTATTCGTCATCATTTAAAGTCTGATAATACGTGCATATCTATGCATCACAGGCAAAGAAGTGACGAGAAAAACTTATAACTCAGCAAAAGAAAAAGAAATTGCATCGGAGAGATTCCCATTTCCCATAGAACCAATCATCAACCTCTCTAAGAGTACAGATGTCCCTGTCTATGTTTATCGTCACTTGCAAAGGATATCTACAAATCACATTATGCAAATTGAAATAGGCAGACAATGAAAAATGATGTAATCGCCGTAAACGGCTCCGTAGATAAATTAAAAGTTATCAACAGATTCCTATCAGCAAACGAAATGCCAAAAGGCCTTTGTATTGGCTTGATAATAGCATCACCAGTCACTGCATTCGCTTCTGGAGACGTGGCATCAGGCCTTAACCAAAACAGCTAAAATAAAACGCAAAACAAAAACCCTCAGAGAACTGTTTAAAATCACACACACAACCGTGACGAGTTCAAGTCATTCCACATAGCCATTCATTTTAACATCCACAACAGTTCAATTCTTAAAGAATATGAAAAGAATGGAGCAAACGAAGATGGGTGGAAGTAACTAGATGCCACAGTTGCTGTTTAACGAGTCATACGGCACTTCCTATCAAGAAAGTTGTTCTTCCTCATTGGGACATCAAAACATAATCATGCTTTCAATCTGTGTAACAAGGCATAGATTACAACAAGAAAAACAAACTAAAAACTGAAAAAACAAGGGAAGAAATAAGATTCAAGCTTCAGAAAGCCAGGTGAATTTACATCAGAGAATGGGTTAAACCACATCAGCCGGTAATTCCAACATTTATTAGCAATCATCAAAAGCTAACACTTGGGAATCGAGAAAGAGAGAGATCCAGTAAGAAAAGATAAATCGAAAAATTAAAACAATGGCCGATAACTGAAAATCCATTATCATCAGCATGAACATGTTATTCTCATCCACAACCCATAAATAGGAAGTGTAGGAAGGTGTCCTAAGAAAATATTCATGATTTCATCATTTGACACGTTCCAAATATTTTTAAAATGTAATATCACAAGTGAACTACGATTCAGAAGTAAAAAACCAGTGCATCAGTCGGATCAAAAGATCCTCAGATCAAGTGTTGGATAATTTAAAATTTTACTTCATCCTTATCTCTACTTGTAAAACATATAAAAATAGAAAAAGCAAAACATTTACAACTAAAGGCTACTCCAAAGAATATGAGAAATACAATAAATTGGAGAACAAGGCTCAGTGTTGGCGTGTATGTTAAAGGTTCGATTCTGCCAGCAAGCATCTACAATGCGCACTTCAGAAGAGGGAGCTCAGTTATCCTCATCCCATCATTCTCCAATTATATAAAGCTAAAAAAAACGAATAAAACAATCTTTCCTAATAATAATACTATAGGAACCTCCATAAGATGATTTATCGCAATCGATCATGCAGAAACGTAGACAAACTAAAAGGGAAGAACATCTTTTTACGAATTATGAGAAGACGGAAAAAAATGGAGATTGCTCAGTTCAGCGGGATAATCGACATACAGATCCCTCGATGAGAGACCTGCTATCCGGTCTGTTGAGCTTGAATTTTCCAGAGTCGTCACGGCAATCCCTTCGAAAAAAAGAAACAAAAAAATTGAACGTAGAAACGAAGGAACAAGAAAACTTACAGATCTAAGAGAAAGAAGGGGAAATCATATTAAAACATCCACGATTGATTGATATATATAGATAAAAAAATATGGATGTATAGAGGAAGTGGATTAGGGTTTCCGCCGCAAGCTTCTCGCGAGAAGTTTGCGGCGAATAAAGATGTGGAATGAACCGGGGGATTAGGGTTTTATCGGGAAGGCTTTTGACTCGGACAACGTTGAATGGTTAAATCGGGTTCAACTGAGCCGATCCAACGGAGGTTTTTTATTTGTTCGGGTTAAGAAAACTATCCTTCTATTTTTTGTTTTTGCTAATAAAACAATTATCCTCGAGTTAGGAGAAAATTCCTTTCTAAAAACTTATATTGCTTCAAATACCAAACGGCAACATAAACAGAGATCAAATCCTTTGTCTCTCGTCGTTCTAATATACTGTCGATGACTTTCAGTCACTGTTCTAATTAATATTATAATCGAAGATGAATCTAAGTGATCATCATGAGTGCAATCGGTATCGAAATCCGATCAAATCTAAACAGGGGCTTAGATTGATGGCTAAGAAAAGTTTGTTTAGATCTGATCATATTCCAACGTCGATCGTACTGATAGTGATCTAATCGGAAAGTTTGCTTCATCATGAGTACGATCCTTGAGGATAGTTTGCTAATCGATTCAACTAATTGATTGACCATGACTAATCGATTGAGCAATCAATTTAACAGATTTCTATGCATTTGCAAATAATTGCTAATCGATTAGGCAGTATCGCAATGCTTCTATGAGCTCGTAGAAAATCTCTAATCGATTGTACCAATTAATTAGTATAGTCCTAATCAATTGGACAATTGATTTGGCACCTGTTCTGTAAATCATAGAAACTCCCTGATCGATTGTACTCTTTGTGCACTATAAAGAGCGTTATAATCGATTGCACCAATCAATTAGGCTTATACCTAAATGATTAGTTAATCGATTTAGGACCATTGAGTGCTTGCGATCGATTTATAAACTCACAAACTGATTTCAATTACCTTGTGTCAAATAACCTCCTGTTCTCTGGATTTTGTGCCTACAATTTCCTTACCTCCTGGTCTTCGTCTACCCTAACATCTCATCTGCTCAAGTTCTCACTATATACCAAGAATCTGGTTCAGGATTTTCTTGGACTTCTCTTGCCTTGCGTCCGGTCTTCCAACCTGTAAGGACTTCATCTTGCCAAGAATCTGACCCTTGACCTTCTTGGACTTCTCTTGCCGTGCATTCGGTCTTTCAACCTACAAAGACTTCATCTTGCCAAGAATCCGACCCTTGATCTTCTTGGACTTCTCTTATCATGCAAACTTGTAACTCAAATTAGATCCAACATATGTCAATCATTAAAACTTCTTATCTAGAGTATGATTACACCAACAACCTTGACTTTGACTTATCATATTAACATCATTAAAACTTCTCATCTAGGGTATGATTGCATCAACAACCTTGACTTTGACTTATCATATATTCATATCAGCTTAACTATCAACTTCATATTACCTTTAGGGTCACTCACAACGTACCATATCACTATCCATTGATTAGCTAGTTCTGCTCCCATATGATCAATTTGAACGTTCGATTATTATCAATGTAGCATTCTCGTTATCACTCACATTAGCAAATATTCAAAGGGGGCAAAATGATGAAATCATCACCTCCACATGGATTGACCCGTTTGATATTTATTTACATAAGTATTCATTCTAACAGATCCTCTGCACAAAGAGCGCTAAACTAAAATACCCTTAACCGGGTTATGATATATTAGAAGGATATACATTTATCACCACATTCAATTCCTAGCTAGAACATATTTATAAAAAAATTTCTTACAGATGGAATGCATAATCAAAAATGTTGATATTCTAAACCGTCCATTAATAGTTCTTCCTGATTTATAAAAAATTTCTATAAAATTAAACCGATTATCTCAGATTGGACATTACGGTTAATCATTTTTTTCCCTAAACTAAACTACCCTGGTGTCTGAGATATCACATTCTGATCCAAAATGCTGAAATCATACACTCTTTAAGCAGATCATACAAAGCCAATATACACCGCAACCTGTACACTGCGCGCAATCCATAGTTTTCACTAATATTCCAACAAGACCTACTGTACAAGGCTTCCAAAGAAGCGTACAAGAGACACCGGACAAGACACGTCTAGAA